>NW_024080980.1:1102294-1340035 GCF_003009895.1 Hyaena hyaena
ACGCTTAACCGACTAAGCCACCCAGGCGCCCCTGTTAATGCTTATTTTTGAGAGAGAGAGCATGAGCAAGAGAGGGGCAAAGAGGGATGGGGAGACACAGAGTCTGAAGCAGGCTCCAGGCTCTGAGCTGTCAGCACAGAGCCCAACATGGGACTCGAACTCACAAACCGTGAGATCATGACCTGAGCTGAGGTTAGACACTTAACCGACTAAACCACCGAGGTGCCCCCAGGAATTTCTTTTGGGCAGAATAGCAGACCAGTTCTCAGAAGACTGAATGCAGAGAAGTCCAGCTCTTTTTTGTTCCCTGTAAACAGTGTCCCCCGGAAACAGGTGTGGTGGGGCCCCAGCCTTGGCAGGTCTCGCTTCCGTGCACACAGGGCTCTTTGATATTGGGGTGCACAGCGGGTACAGGGGTAGAATGAAAAGTGAAACTACTGTTAGGACAAATAGATGTCCCCACATTTGGAAGCAGGTGTGGTCAAGGGGGACTGGAGTCCTGTCCTGGCTCTGGGGACCGTGCTGGCTGCACGCTAATCTAAGGGGAGCATACAGTCTGGGGAGAAACAGATAAGAAAATGTACCCTAGGGTGCCCTGGCACCATAACAAAATGCTACAGACAGGTAACTTAAATGACAGAAATTTACTTCTCACACTTCCAGAGTCTGGAAGTCTAAAATCAGGCATCACTATAGTTTGTTGAGGTTTTGGAATGGTGGTGATTCAGAGCTGACAGCCAAGAAAAAATTTTTGAGACGTCTTTTGTGCCAAAAAGGTGACTTTTTTAATTAAAGCAAGGGGACAGGACCCGTGGGCAGAAAGAGCCTCACTGGGGTTGCGAGGGGTGACTGGGATATACTATGGAGTTCGAGAAGGTAAAGACAAAAGAGAAGGCTCCAGAAGGACTCTCATATGCTAAAGAGGACTCCTAAGCTAGGAGGACTTGCTGCTGTCAAACTAAGGTTGTTTTCCCTCTAGTAAGGCTTTAACATTAGGACGCAGGGGGTGGGGTGGGGGGTCCCGGAGGAATGTTACCCACTGCATTTGCCTCCAGTATTTGTCAATGGTCTCCTGGTGACAGAGAAATTTCGTTTTACCTGCCATTTCCTTTTTGCCCTCTGTTCCCCACATCACTATGGAGGCGAGGGGTGATATTAGGGTCTCCAGGAAACTGAGAATGTGTGTGTGTGTGTGTGTGTGTGTGTGTGTGTGTGTGTGCATGCGTGCGCGCACGCATGTGTGCATAAAGAGGTTTATTAGAAGGAATTGGCTCACGTGATCACGGAAACGGGGAAGCCACAGAACCTGCTGTCGACCTGCTGGAGGCCTGTCATACTGGTGGTGTCATTCCAGTCCGAGTCCAGCATCCTGAGAACTGGAAAACCGGATGTTTCAGTGCAAGCCCAAAGGCAGGAAATAAGACTGATGTCCCAGCTCAAGGCAGTCAGGAGCAGTTCTATCTTTACTCAGCCTTCTTGTTCTATTCAGGTCTTCAACTGATTGGATGAGGCCCACCCACATTAGAGAGGGCGGTCTGCTGTACTCAGGCTATAGATTCAAACGTTAATCTCATCCCAAAACCCTCATAGATTGACCCAGGATAATGTTTGACCAGATATCTATGCACCTGCGGCCCAGTCAGGTTAACACAGAAAAGCCGCCCATCGTGGTACCTTATGACACGTGGTAAAGTGAAGGCATGTATGGAGTGTGATGAAAGTTACCACCTCAGCTGGAGACAGCTGGCAACTCTTCGAAGAGGGGGCAGCATTTACTGTCATCTTGAAGACTGATCACACACATCCTGAGGGGAACTCAGAGATAAAAGGCAAAGTCCCCCTTGGCTTGCAGCATTTGTAATCTTGCTGGGGAGTAGAAGTGGCTGCATGATTTAAAAAACAAAAAACCCAAGTGGTGCCACATGTGTGTATGTCTAAAACGGAGCTCTGAAGCGATACTATCTTTTTGGTTGCTTATTTTCAGCCAGTGTTTCAGAAAACTATCCAGTTCCAAATAACTGACTCATAAACCAGATTGGAAGCATAGTGTGTGTGCGGTATAGACTGAAGTGAAGCTGGCAGGCTTTAGCGCCCTCCCTGCTCAGGATATATCTGGCCTGGTTCCTTCTGGAGCTTTCAAAGCTAGCTGAGTTAACCTACACACACAAAAACAACAACAACAACAAAAACAGGTCTCATTGATTTCACAGAACACATTGACGGACTCTTGACAGTCTCCCCAAATATGAAAGTGAGAATTTTCCATTATGATTCTCAAGAACGTGGCTCTGAAAGGAATTCTAGCCAAGGCACCCAAAGCTGCCTGGGGCAGCCCACGCCACGCAGCCTCATGGGAACTGGGGTCCCACCTCCCTGGTTGGACAACGGGAGGAAAGACTCATTTGGATGTGGGGAACCAAAGTAACAGCCACATGGGAATACGGGGTGAAGGCATCACCCAAGTGACCTGGAGGAATGGGAGGAATGCCGTTTTGGAGGAAGACAAGCCTTAAAGGATGTCTTGAGGAAAGTGTTTGTGAACTTGGAAGGAGAGAACTTGGAAACTGTAACAGAGCAAATGGTTAAGATGCAGGAATGAGCAGTACCTTCAGTTCCACTTCTGCTGAGTCTCAGTTCCTAGGCATGTTTGCTGAAGTTTCTTTTTTTTTTAATTTATTTTCTAGAGTTTATTTATTTTGAGAGACAGAGAGCGAGAGCAAGAGAGCACACATGCACAAGCATGGGAGAGAATCCCAGGCAGGCTCAGCATGGTCGGTGCAGACTGATGCGGAACTCACAAACCTTGAGATCATGACCTGAACCGAAGTCGGATGCTTAATCGACTGAGCCACTCAGGCGCCCCTAGGTCAGATATGTTTAGAATCAGGGTTTTTTTTTTCCCCCGCAAATTTTAGCAAAATAGTAATCTGGTTCATTTACTGCATAAGGTGACACCTCCCCCTGACTGTCTGCAGGCAGCACTGTAATCAGACATGTTTAGCACATGCATTTTCCTGCTAGTATGGGGAGGGTTAATAAGGACTGCATTGCCCCCAGGTCAGTGCAAGTCAGCTTTTGCTGCCAGATGGCTTTTGGATTTACTTTTGGTTCTCAGAGCATTTGGGAAATCAGAGACTGCCGAGAAGGGATGAGCAGAGCAGGCTTTAGTCAACAGGGAATGTGGCTGGGAGACCAGACAATAGGACATTACAAAACCCAGAGTCTCATTGTTTGGCCTATAGCTCTTCCCTCGATAAGACATGAGCTTTGCACTGGAATTGACTTGATGGTACCCATGCTTTCCGGGTTATATCATTCACCCAGAGAGGCTGGGATGTGCTTTCTGACAAATCCCATTTGAGCTAAAACTTCAAAGCAATATGCTTGTCCTCCTTGGGGCACTAAGCACCAGGCCCTACACAAATGCATTTTCCAAGGATTCATCCTCCGCAGCTCATCCTTTCGGCCTCGTTGCAAGGACACTGAGCCGTACAGGGCAGAGGGCACAGCCTCCTTTTATAGGCAAAAGTAGCAGCCACCATGTATGAAGCACCTACTGTATGCCAGAGGTCATGCTGGGCCCTTCATATTTTACATCATTTAACCTCACACTAACTGCGGAGACGGGATGTATTCTTTTCATTTTGCAGGTGAAGAAACTGAGACACCGAAAGGGCTTTGATAACCAGGAATGGGAGACAGGTCCCCTGCTGCCGACCACAGCCGTCAACCCTGGAGTCTGCTTGACGGCCAGGGCGCACAGGTGCCCCGGTTCTAGCCTCCAGGAAATCTCTGAGGCTGAAGGAACCGTCCTTCTCTCCACTGTGAAGGGATGGGGCATTCTCCGCAGTTAGGTTTGGTCAGTTGTGGGCACCAGTAACAAGGTGGAGGGCCAACAAGGGGGCCGGCTATTTGAGAGTTTTTATCTATGTGAGCCTTTATTGGGGGGCAGGGGAGGAAGAATATTCTGTACCAAAGAAGGATCAAACTTCAGAAAAGAACAGCCTCCCTCCACCTTCGCCCGAAACAGAATAGTTGGGAACCTTTAGTGGAACGCTGATTTGTTCTCGGTTCCCTGCGGCCTAGGGATGCTTTGAGAATTGGCATTTGCATTGGAGGGGCTCTAGAGCCCTACGGCCTTGTGTTTCCATGAAGCTCAGTGAGATTCCAGAGGCTGCCGCCCCTTCCACGCCTGTAGCCACACGATCTCTGTCCTTGAACCTCTGTAGCAACCTCCGATCCTCATTGCTTTGCCCTTCCTTTTTCTTTCCTCTCTCCACCTATCTTCACTAGTCTCCCTTTCAGGCACCCCTGAGACATACTGAATTTGGCAGTCTGAGGAGGACGGCGTGGGGGCTGGGCAGGAGGAGTTTCCGCACTGAGGCAGCAGGAATGGAGGCTGTGATAACCCAGCAGGGCCCGGTGGGGTGGTGCAGGGGGGAAGGAAGGAAGCCCTTCCCTGCTTCTCTCCAAGGGACACGGTTTCTCGTTTCCTTGGAAAAAATAGATTGGGCCACACTTAAAAATGGATAAGGGATGGGGAAACCTATCCTCAGGGAGTCTTGTCCGCACTCCTTCTCTGGCCCTTCAGCTACCCAGCGGTGGGGACAAGGCCCAGGGCCTGTGTCAGGGCAGTGCTGGCTAGGCTGACCTCTCCGAATGCTCTCTCATTCATCTCGCCCCTTGTATGGGGACTGCAGGTGCACGGGGGGCCCCCAAATACATGTTTAAAGACATTCATCACAGGAGTGTTTGTAATCCTGGGACAACAAGGAACATGAAATGCCCATCAGTAGGGGAAAAGTTAGATCCTAAGGTATTTGTGTCATGGCAGGAAATGAGGTCATCTGTTTGGACAGGTGTGTAAAATTGCCCTTGGCATCTTTTTTGGTGGAAAAAAAAAAACCAGCGAAACAAGACAAAAAACCCCACTGAGTTTACTTAACTCGAGTGGGTGTTTTCTTTATATCTCAAAGGAAAAGGTTGAGGGGGATGGAGTAGACTGACTTTTTACTCCAGACTCTTCTGTCCACACTGGATTTTGTTAGGTTACCATGAATGTGCATTACTTTAAAATGTTTTCTTAAGCATTTTAATGTTTTGGATGTAATACATAACTAGTTTATTAAATAAAAATAATTTTTTTAAGTATTAAAAAAATATTTTGGGGGGTGCATGGGTGGCTCAGTCAGTTAAGCGTCCAACTTCAGCTCAGGTCATGATCTCACGGTTCATGGGTTCGAGCCCTGCATTGGGCTCTGTGCTGACAGCTCAGAGCCTGGAGCCTGCTTCAGATTCTGTGTCTCCCTCTCTCTCTGACCCTCCCCTGCTCACGCTGTCTCTCTCTCTCTCAGAAATAAATAAAACATTAAAAAAAATACATGAAAAAATATTTTTAATTTGGGTCCACTAAATGAAAACTAAGGCCACAAAATGAAAACTCAGGTCTCCCACTCCTCAGAGGTAACTGCATTTAACTGTTTCAGCATTCAAATATATATACGAGGAGTCCTTTACTTGGCAAATAGCAAATGTGCAAAACTCTGGAGGTAATGTGAAATTGAAAAAAAATTTGGCAGGCGGGGGATGGGGGGATGCCTGGGTGGCTCAACTGGTTGAGCGTCCGACTTTGGCTCAGGTCATGATCTCACGGTTTATGGGTTCAAGCCCTGTATCAGGCTCTGTGCTGACTGTCCAGAGCCTGCTTGGGATTCTCTGTCTCCCTCTCTCTGCCCCTCCTCCATGTGTGCTCTCTCTCTCTCTCTCAGAATAAACAAAAAAAATTTTTTAATGCACAAATGTGTTTCTGGACCTAAAAAAACCTCACAAGCAACAAATGTAATGAGTCCTCCAGGGAACCCACATCTTCCTGGGGACACATTTCTATGGCAGATGAGCATCATGGGTACCCTGAGTCCTGTGTACCCTTTTCCCTTAGGTTAATCTCCTTAACCCAGCATAATGGAGCAAACTATGGAGGAGGTAACAGGGATACACACAGCCCACCTCAGTGCTAGGACCTGCATCTGGAAAATTCTGTGTGCCTTTCTTTCTCTAAGAAGAAAAAGATATTGCTTCTTCCCCTTGCCCGTACGTGTTTCTGTCTCTGAATTACCAAGGGAGAGCTGTTAGACTACAGAGGTAGATCCTTGAGAGCCACCTTCTTCCTACCTGCATAAAGCTTTGGTTTCTGCCTCAGTTTTGCCCCACCCCCTCCTCTCACCCTTGTTCAGATAGGATCAGCTTTTGCACATTTCACAGTATGATTTCCTAGAGTGTAAATATAACTGAAAACCAAATACCTATTTGTATTAAATATCTCCCTTCTCTCAGAATAGGAAAAAATAAGACGAAGCCAGGGGAGAGATTAGTTCCCAAAGGGCTCTATGAATACGTACAATCTTTTTAGTTTAAAGAACTTGTTGCTAGGGTTGAGGAGCTCCCCTAAACTCCCCTCCCTGCTTAGAGCGGGGGGAATAGATCAGCGGGGCCTGCTTTGGGAAAGACTGCCTCCCAGCTCTGGGTCAGGGACAGGTGCTGAAGGGTGGCACCTGCTGGGGCCATGGGTGGGGCCAATCTCGCTGCAGCCCCAGCTACCTGCCTTCCTCAGCCCATAGGTAACCATGGGTGAAATCTGGATGAAGCAAGGATTAAGACAGAGAGAGAAGTGGCTGAAGGAACAAGCAGGCAGCCTGGGTATCTTGGGGGGCAGGTGAGGGGTGTCTGGTTATGCTGTGTATAAGCTGGTGTTAAGCCCTCTCCTCATGGAGGCCCTGAAGAGCTGCTTTGGGGGAGGTGGGGAGGCGCACCTGGGTGGCTTAGTCGGTTGAGCATCTGACTCTGGATTTTAGCTCAGGTCATGGTCTCATGGTTCATGAGATTGAGCCCTGCTTTGGGATCTGCACTGACAGCAAGGAACCTGCTTGGGATTCTCTCACTCCCTCTCTCTCTCTGCCCCTCCCCTGCTTACATGCACTTGGAATTCTGTGTCTCCCCCTCAATTAAAAACAAAAACAAAAAAACCTTCCCAAGTGTCCTGGCACACGGTTCTGGCCACTTCAAAGGTCCAGAGGTGCCCAGACCTTGCACACTCCCTGACCGCCCCACCCCTGTCCTGTCTTCTGCAGGGGCTGTGCTTTAATGGCAGTGCCTTCGTCTTATACCTCTCGGCTGCTGTGGTGGATGCATCTTCTGTCTCCCTGGATACGAACAGCCACAACTTCAACAGTTGGGCAGCCTCGTCGGTGAGTGAGCCCTCTCAACACTCCACCCCCACCCCTGCCATGGTCAGGGTCACGGTCTCCTCCTCCCACTGGGGTTGGGGGTCCAGGAGGAGGACCCAGCTACCTGCAGGGGTGGGAAAGCACCCTCCACAGTGGTAACACACCAGCCATTAGCTTGTTGGTTTGAAAGCATCAAAAATTGGCCTCCCAATGGTCTGAAGTACACAGAGGCTAAAAGCCTCAGCTTGAGTGAAGGCCAAATAGCTGGAACAAAATAAGTATTTGAGGGAGAAGAGCTGTTTGAGGCAGTCTAAGAATAATTCTACTGACTGGAGTTCAAGTGGGGAGACAGTTGCAAAACAATGAGCACACTATGATTCTACATTTTTTTAAAGAAGGAGAGATGTGTGTGTATGCATTGGGGATGCCAAGGAAAGTACACCCCAGCTTCCAGAAACTGTGGCTGGGTGATGAGGGGCCCGAGGGACTTCTGCTTTGTAATATATATGCTTCTGTACTGTTTGTGTTTTTAAACCATCCGTGTAGATTGTTGTTCTGATTGTAAAAACTAATTTTAGAAGTTTCTCTGAGATCGGCCTTAAAATATTCCACCCCCAAAAGGAGTCATTGGCAGAGGAATGGGGGGCAGTCAGACAGGAACACCAAAATGATAGCATTAAAGCTGATTTTTGATAATATGGTCATTCATTATATTCTTGGATTTATATTCAAAAATCTGTATTTAAATGAATAGGGCATGATGCACATGACATTAAAAATCACACGCTTTGGGGCACCTAGGTGGCTCCGTCTGTTGAGCATCTGAGTCTTGGTTTCAGCTCAGGTCATGATCTCGCGGTTTCCTGAGTTCAAGCCCTGTGTCCAGCTCTGCGCTCGAAGCACAAAACCTGCTTGGCATTCTCTGTCTTCTCTCTCTGCCCCTCCTCCACTCACACTGTCTCTGTCTGTCTCAAACTAAATAAATAAACTTAAAAAAAATTCCCAAGCTTTAGCAGCACATGGCTCAAGCTATCCTACAGCAAGAATCCACCAAACTGGGCAGTGGCTGCCCCTTAAGAGGGGCCTGCATTTTCCTACCCCCCCCCCATTCATACCATGTGCGTTCATCGCTTCCTCACACCCACTCAACTCCTTTATTTAACTGACTGTATGACAGTCTGAGGTTAAGCCCTGTCTAACATTGCTCGTGCTAAATTAGGAATTTGTCTACTTTTTTTGGATGCATACTGCCATATTCACCCCAAAATGAACAGCCTGTGGTTATTTGAGCAAAACTACCAGTTTTCCAGATATGTTTCAAAAGAAAAAACAACCAAAACACCCCCGCTAAACAACCAGCAGAGCCAGAAATCATTTCAGAAGGAAGGCATTTGAACCCATAAAGCAGTTTTAGATGAGAAAGCCTGGAGTCAAGGGACGCTGTGAGTGCCTGATTCAATGGTGGCGAAATGATAACTTTTGCTAATTAGAATGTGCCCTAAGCCCTCTTTCTATTATGCTTTGTTTCCTCTAGTTCTTCGCCTTCCTGGTCACCATCTGCTATGCTGGGAACACATATTTCAGCTTTATAGCTTGGAGATCCAGGACCATCCAGTGATTTGCCGTTTTGAGAATTAAAAGGGAGGGAGAAAACAGGAAGAAACCTCCTTGTAAAAATGAAACAAAAAAAAAAAAACACAACAAACTGTAGGTATGATGTATATTTCCAGAGAATTGTATTTAACTAATGTTTTTATATACTTAGTTAAATTTGCTAGCAGTGGTTTGTTACCATTAACTGGATACTTACTTGCAAATCACTGTAGCTTATAATGAACTCTCAAATATCTTGTGGATGTCTTCATAGACCTTATTTTCTTAGACAACATATAAATAGATAAATTGCTCATATTAAGACTGTGTCAAGTTTGTAAACCTAACTCTTCAAATGCCAGCGTCTTTTCTGATTAAATGTTTCAAAATCTCCGGGTAAGGTGTCTGATATGAGAAAGGAGACCTGTTGCCAAAGCCTGAGCTTGGGCGCTGTGGGTATGTCTTCCTCCTCACGGGAATGCCTGGTTGGGACATTGCCCAGAGACCCTGGTCCACAGCCACCAGGCCAGGGGGGTGGGAGAGACCCATCTCCCCAGGCCTGGGGATCATTGGTGGCCATGATTCTCACGTGCCAGCCGGAGTTCCCAGAAAGCACCTGGGGAAACTCTGGTCTTGCAGTTCATCAAGAAGCTCACCCTAAGCAATGGAGCCACATGCAGTGAGGGACGTGCTGGTGGCATTTGTCCCTCACGCGGATTAGAATAAGTGCATACCCGTGAAAATGCGAAGTACGTGCCTGTACCTTAAGATGCTCACGGACCACAGCGACACATGTACCCTACCTTGTGGAAGACACCTGACCAAGACTTCTCCAGAACGAGCCTTGTGTAGCATCATTGTTAGTGATCATCAGATGGTGGACAGAACCCCAGGCAGCGGGGCAGACGCGCCTTTAGAGGAAGTGTGTTCGGTTAGGATGGCTCTTGCTGGCTAGGCAGTGTGTCGTGGGTGATTTTTCAACGGGAGCTTCTTCTGAAAAACAAAAAACCACAGAAGCGTTAATATAGTTGATGACAGTGAGAAGCGTCAGCTGCACACTCTGCGGGTGTGACCCCAAGGCCCCCACTCCTCTGCTGTTGCTTAGCAGTACTCGTTCTTTCTGTTGCGAGTTGTCTGGTGATTTGGGTCGTCCTGTTTATATGTAAGTTCCGATCCAAGTTCTGTTTACCTCTGTAGAAGAGCGTTGAGATTTCTTCAGTGTCCAGCACCCACCACAGACCTTCGAAAGGAACCATGAAGAATGTTCCTGGGTTCTGGATCCAAGAGGTAGTGGGGGGGAGGGGGCGCCAAGAATAAGGGGAGTATAGAGGACAGGTGTGGGGGACAGGTGGGGGTCGGGGTACCGAGGCCACTCGGAGGCCAACATCCAGTGAGCTGTGACAACTGGACTTGAGCAACACAGGGCCGCGGGTGATCGGGCGCCATGCTTGGGGGACAGCATTCCTGGCACCACCAGCACAGCCTCCAACTTGATGATTTTGCAACAAAAGCTGAAATCACTAGTCAGAATGTGTTCACTTCTCTCCCGGAGCATGAATATGCCTCCGTGTCCTCTCTGGGTGTTTTCAGTACTTGGTATTGTAACTAAAGCTCCACAAAAGGCAGAAGAACTATAACCTCCAGGTGTGTGTTTCTAGAAGCTTCTGGAAACAGCCATCAAGAAAGAAGCCTGGGAGTACCTGGTGGTTCAGTCTGGCTAAGCGTCCGACTCTCAATTTCTGCTCAGGTCATGATCTAGCAGTTCGTGAGTTCGAGCCCCATGTCAGGCTCTGTGCTGACAGGCTGGTTGCAGGGAGCCTGCTTGGGGTTCTCGCCCTCTCTTTTTCTCTGCCCCTCCCCCATACTCTCTCAAAACTAAATAAATAAGCTTTTTTTAAAAAGAAAGAAATCTGTTTTATGTCCTCCCCACCCCCTGTGGTGTGTGTGAGTGTGTGTGTGTGTGTGTGTGTGTGTGTGTGTGCGTGCGCGCGTGTGTGTGATTTCTATAATCATGGCCCCATTTATAGGAAACAGCTTCTGGGGTGAAGAGTTCCATAACCCACTTTGGAAATATTCTCCACAAAAACTACAGCTATAGGTCTTTCTTGAGCCAGTAGCACCACGAGGTCTATTTCTAGAGAACAATACTCACTGGCCATGCAGGGGTGCTTGTTGGGTTTATTGCAGTTTTCAGGAGCCTGGCCATTTGTGTCAACCTAAGTTTGCCAAAAAACAAAAACAACAAAACCAAAAATGTGATTTTTTTAACTGAAAGGACATTCTTATTTCCTCTTTTGAATACTGACCTTGCTCATGAATTTTTAAGTGCAGGTTTTTAGACACTACAATGAGAATCTGTTGTTCAGATGAAGCCATGAGTTTTCAAATGGCTTCCATTTTTCTCCTAAGAAAGGGGGGGGGAAAAGGCTACATGCAGTACAGCAAACGTAACAAAAAGAATAGGTTTCTGAGGTTTGAAAAATATTACAAGGACGGGACATAGAGTGCTTAAACTGTCCTCTGGCATCAGTGGCTCCCATCTGCCCTTCCAAAACCATCGAGTCCTCAGTTGATGGAGCTGGGTGGGTTTTGAGTTTGATGTATTTACCCACTTATGGCAAATCAGTGACATGTTTTAGGCAATTAAATCTCTCTCCGTTGCAATGTCCCAACTCCTAGCCCCAAAAGATATTTAGCCAACATTTGAAAACTACAAGAAAACCCAAAGACATGACTGTTTAGTATCATTTATTTTCATACACTTAGAGATGACTGCTTTCGGGGCACCTGGGTGGTTCAGTCAGTTAAGCATCCGACTTCGGCTCAGGTCATGATCTCACGGTTCGTAGGTTCAAGCCTGGCATCAGGCTCTGTGCTGACAGCCAGTCCAGAGCCTGGAGGCTATTTCAGATTCTGTGTCTCCCTCTCTCTCTGACCCTACCCTGCTCATGCTGTCTCTCCTCCTCTCTCAGAAATAAATAAAAACATTAAAAAAAAAAAAAAAGATGGCTGCTTTCATAGAAGAATCCCTTTAGGCTATCAGCACACAAAAGAGTTTAAATACATCATGTCTTCCCTGCATAGGGCAGAGATATTTAAAAATACTAGCTGAAGATATAGCCTTGGGTAGAAAATCAACTAAAAGTTTGTATTTCTGTCCCCTAGACAATTATTATTTTAATTAGAAAGATGGATTTTTCTTTTTTTTTTTTTTAAATGTTTTTTATTTATTTCTAGGAGAGAGAGAGAGAGACAGCGTGAGCAGGGGAGGGAGTCACAGACTGAAACAGGCTCCAGGCTCTGAGCTGGCAGTCCGCACAGAGCCCGATGCGGGGCTCGAACCCACGAACCGCGAGATCATGACCTAAGCGAAAGTCGGACGCTTAACCGACTAAGCCACCCAGGCGCCCCAGAAAGATGGATTTTTCTTTCTTTTTTACATTTTTTTAAAATGTTTTATTTATTTCTAGGAGGGAGAGAGAGACAGCGTGAGCAGGAGAGGGTCAGAGAGAGAGGGAGTCAACAGACTGAAACAGG
Source organism: Hyaena hyaena (assembly GCF_003009895.1). Classification (NCBI taxonomy): domain Eukaryota; kingdom Metazoa; phylum Chordata; class Mammalia; order Carnivora; family Hyaenidae; genus Hyaena; species Hyaena hyaena. The sequence continues at coordinate 1,114,648 of NW_024080980.1, forward strand.
CTCCAGGCTCTGAGCTGGCAGTCAGCACAGAGCCTGACGCGGGGCTCGAACCCACAAACCGAGAGATCATGACCTAAGCGAAAGTCGGACGCTTAACCGACTAAGCCACCCAGGCACCCCTAGAAAGATGGATTTTTCACAGAAAAAAAGAATTCAGGCATATAAGGCCAGGGGCACATGAGCAAACACATACCCTGTAAGATGACAAGTTAAGAAGCTTTCGTCAGCTTGGCCTTGCGTAGAAGTTCTGGCCATGCACTGCTGTCCAATGTGACCTGTAAGCAGATGGCAGTGAAGGACAGCGGGATCGCTAGGCCCATGTTGCTGAGGGTAATGGGAAAGATCAGACTTGTATGGTCAAAAGTTAGGGGGTGGGGGAACTTGGGCATTTGATGTACAAGAGGGTAGGGCTTGAGGGAGACTCAGGAAGGTGAACAGTGAGAAAGTTGTTGCCAAGGAGACATTGCATTTGGAAGGTGTGATTTGAGAAGATTTTCATGTCAATGGCAGAGGTTTTTTTTCCCAGAATATTCAGAATAATTCTAAGTCCGGGACGTAGTGGACCTTGTCTCTGCCGGGCCCACACCTCTTCTCCCTCCTCTTGTTATCAATCTTCGTTTTTATTCAGTAACCACCCACCCACATATGGGGGATGGTCTCTTTGCCTAAGCTGATTCCACCCTCTGACCACACTGATTGGTTCAGAGATGGGTGTGTGACCCAGGGCTGGCCTGTGGCAGAGTTCTGAGGAAGTGTGTTGGGGGGGGGGGGTGATGGTCGGTAAATATTTTGTGACCACAGCGGGGAGCCAGTCCTAGGACGGAGGTGACCGAAGGAAGGACAAAGAGATGGGAAGAAACTTCATGGGTTCATCATTGAGTCACTGAATCATCTCAGCCCTGAACGGCGTCAAACTTGGGCTTTGCAATGACATGAGCAATTACGTTCACTTCGCTTAAGCCAATTTCTGTTATGTGCAACAGCACGCATCCTAACCAATGCACAAGACATCCTGGACCATGGCTTTCAAGCAAAGACATAACCCTTGGGTCCTGATTTACTTTCTGATAGTCACTACCAGGCCCTAAGTAGATGGCAAGAATGATGGTATAAGCCAACGTTAGTTCCAGTGCTATTGAGCAATAGAAGGGTAGAAAAAGGGAGATTTGAGAGTCCCCTTGAGAGAGTGACTCAAGCCTTCCTGTGGCTGTCATTTAAGAATGGTGATAACTTGGGAAGACCCTAAAAGAGAAACAGCAGGGGGATAGGGACTCACAGGAATTTTCGTGACCTGACTTTAGTCCTTGTTAGAGGAAGGCTGTGTGTGAATGAAACATGAACCTGGCCTCTGATCATTTTAACTTCTAATGAGAACTCGACCTTTTATCTCAAAGACAATTAGGGGCTGCCTGGGTGGCTCAGTCGGTTAAGTGTCCAACTTCGGCTCAGGTCATGATCTCACAGTTCATAGGTTCGAGCCCCGTGTCAGGCTCTGTGCTGAATGCTTGCTGAGAGCCTGGAGCCTGCTTGGGAGGCTCCCCCTCATTCATGCTCTCACTCTATCTCTTAAAAATAAATAAATGTAAAAGAAATTTAATAAAAAAAATGCAATTAGTCATCCATGGGAAATGGCTTCCTTCTCCGGAAGTAAGTTGGCCATTAGTGCCAGAGAACACTGAGCCTCTAAGAATGAGGATTGGGCCTCAACTCCTGACAGGAACAAGGTACATAGTTTTCCAGTTAAAACCACAATGAGATGCTACATCACAGCCTCTGGAAAGGCCAAATTTAAAAAGACTGGTGGTACGAGGTGTTGACAAGGTCTTGGAGAATCTGGAATTCTCATTCGTTGCTGGTGGGCCTGTAAAATGGTACAATTGTTTATAAAGTTAAACATACACGTATAATGTGACCCAGCAATTCCATTCCTTGATATTTACCCATGAGAAATAGGTCCACAAAAAGACTTTTAGGCAAGAATATGCACAGTTTGCTACATTCATAATTGGCCCAAACTGGAAACAACCCGCGTGACTATTAAACAGCGAATAAATACACTATGGTCTATTTGCGCAATGGAATACTACTCAGCAAGGAAAAGGAGCAAACACTGGAAACATGCGACAGCGTAGATGAATCACTGAAATGTTATGCCAGATGAAAGAAGCCAGACCAAAAAATATATATATAATGTATGATTCTATTTATATATGAAATTCAAAACAGGCAAAACAAGTCTATTGTGATAGAAAGCCATTCAGCAGTTGCCCAGGGTTAGAGGTGGAAGAGAATAGCTAGAAAGGGGCATGGGCAAACATCCTGAGATGATAGAAATAGGGTGCATCTTGAGTGTGGTGAGGGTTGCTCATGCATTGGCACTTGCCAAAATTCACAAACTATTATCTTAAGACAGTGTGTTTTATTTTATGTAAATTATACCTTGGTGACGCTGATTTTAAAAGAAAACTCAGGGGCGTTTTGAAATGTCCTTATGGTTCCTATCCCCTCAGCCATGCTGTAAGATGATTTACTACCGTCCATCTCCCACCTGGTCTGTGGTCTGTTGCAGAGGTGGGCATATTCAGACCCATTCGCCCTCTGGAGCTCAACACAGTGTGCAGAACATAGTATGTGCTCAATCAATGTCTGCCACAGTGGAGATGCTGGGAAGGTCATGCCAAACCCCAGAAGACCTTGAAGGAGTAGCCGGTTAGAAGACAACCTGAGGCAAACCAACTGAAGTCAAGTTGGAACATGGCTGTGAAATTAGTGCCATCAGAATTTGAGACTGTTGAGGAACTGGGGGAGGGGACATGGAGGCGAGGGAATGCCCTGTGCATGACAGGGGACCCAGCCCTGAGCAGGCCACGACGGACCTGCAGGTGAAGCAAATCCGTGGATCCACTCGTGGTGCTTGAAAATAGAACGTCAGAAAGCACTTAATAAATGAGAGCTGCCGAGTGGTTACTGAACGAGTTACCTGGGAAAACACGCAACTTGCCGCTTTGTTTCTGGAAGGGGTAAATCAATAATTACCTAACAACTTCCGACCACTTAATGATACAGTATTGGGTTGAACTGTATGAAATTGCCAATATTTGACTCTTGGACCTGCAAAAATGTCATGAGTCAGCCTACGATTTTATACTTGACAAGGTGCCTTCACACGTGGTGTCAGTTGGTCCTCAAAACATCTTTGCCTTAGCAGGTATCAAGAGCCCCATTTATCTGATAAGGACAGTTGCGTCTTCATTAAGTATCAGCACTTTGCCCAAGTTTACGCCATGAGTAATTGGAATGGCTTGGGCAGATATGCAGGCCTTCTTCCCCTTGGTCTGCAGCCCCTCTAGCCTCGCCAACTAGAAACAACTGTAATGTGGGGAAAAGAAGCAGATGGAAACTTTATAGGCTGTAGGGATAAAGTGGTACAACATTTTCAGAAATCTATTTGGCAAAATATATGAAGAGCCTTAAAAATATCCTCCTGGATTTGGAGATGCTTCTCTTAAGAGCCTGATTTTCACGCACAAAGATCCTGGTCTCACGTACAATAGGGAAAAAAAACTTCAGGGGCACCTGGGCTGGCTTAGTCAGTAGAGCATGATTGCAGGGCTTTGAGTTTGAGCCCCGTGTTATGGCGTAGAGTTTACTTAAAATAAAAACAAAAATATTTTAAAAATAAAAGACTGCATCAGCCTAAAACCCTAACAGAAGGAGAACGGTTAAATAAATAAGTTCATTGAATGAGGCTTTTAAAATGAATGCACTCCAACCCACCCCCTCCCAAGTTTATTCCAAATCCGAATGGGTTAGCACCGTCATTAATGATTTAACTTTGTATCTTTAACACATTTCTCAAGCTGTGCTGAACTGTGGTTGCTAAATTGGTTATTAAATTGAAGATCAGTTGTTAACGTGCTGTCTTTCTAAAAATACATAATAGAGAAAAATAAATTGTGTATGAACACACAAATCAATGCTCCTACTGAAAACTGTGTGAGGAATTATTAGAACACACTTATAATCTAACGTGGAGTTTACAAAAGACAGAGCAAACCAAATTGTAAAGAGTGGTGGGACTGTGGGGTGCTTTTTATTGTCTTTGTTGTTTCAAATTTCCCCTGATTTTCTATAATGAGCAGGAAGTACATTCATCATCAGGAAATAACAAATATTTTTAAATCAGAGACAAGGCAATCCAGCAGGCTGGAAAAAACAGGATCCTCATGATTAGTGGGAAAATGAACATCTTCAAGTCCCCCTTATGAAGGTGGACAAATGGCCAGAGCCATTGTATGAAAACTTTTCGGGGGACTGTACCCATCATGTTTGTCTCCTTTTGAAGGGAAGCGTAGCCTTCTTTGGCCATCATTTCTCTCATTTGTGAAAGATTCTATGGATAAAGTAGGAGAAAGAGACTCTCCCCTTTCTAGCTTCCCCTACCTCCTCCCCCTCCTCTCCCCTCCACTGTCTTGGCAACTTCATAGAAAGAATACTGATTCTGGTAGACAACATTGGCATGAACTTATATTTGTATGTTGCTTTATTACCAAAGACAGGTGGTACCCAACCACTTCATTGAGAGGAACGCTGAGGTTCAGACAACCTCACCTGTGGACAGACCAACAGCCTGAGTCCCATCTCCTTATTCCAAAGGTCAAGCAAACAAAACCAGGACCTTTATGTAGACCCTCTACTGTCTAAGGGGATAGGGTGTCGTCTCCTTGTCCCACTCCGCCTAAATTCACAGCCCCAAAGCATGGGTGAGCCACTCATCAGCAAGTTAGAGCCCCTGGGGAGCATTCGGATAGCAGATTATCTCCAGGAAGTCTGCAGTCTACTTGAGACATGGCAAACCCACCAGGATGAGAGAAAACTGTCTAAGGTCAGGCTTTGCTGCCTAATCCATTAGATGTCACCATGCTCACATTGGCCAGCAACAAACCTTCTCTTCTTGCCGTTCATATTGGAGCAAACATGAGTGGCTCTCAGTCTGCTCAGTGACAATCCACCATATGGTGGCTTTTCCAGAAATACCCTGGGAGGACGGGGAGGTAATGAGGAGCCACCTGTGCATTTCAGTGTCAAATCCCCAACTGCAGGCTGGAACCGAGGACAAATGGCTTGAGTGGGCCAACAAGTGCTAGCAATGTTTCTTGTCCCTCAGTTATGCACAGACCTCTCCTTGGGTATCTGAGGGACATGGGACAAGCCATCTAAACTGGATGAGGGTTATTATGAGCCAAGAGGGCAAAGACGAACCAAGGGCAACCCTGAGGTTTTTGCTTTTTTGTTTGTTTGGGTTGTTTTGTTGTCTTTCGCTAGGTCCTGGCTTAAAATGTTTGCACCTGTTTGCCAGTGCCCTAACTTGCCAGGCCTAGCCACCTTTTATCCCAGACTGTTTCACATTTCCACTTTTGGATCCCAAAAGCCCAAACAGCCCCAATATCATTTAGTCCAGCCCCATGGAAGCCCTGGAGGAAAGCAGATCACCCTCCGCCTTGCAGAATTGGAGATTCTCGCTCATTCTGAGGCCCCTGGACTCCAAGCTGAGACCTCCAGCTCTGAATGCAATGCTTTTTCCACGCTGTTCTCTTCTTGAACCTCTAGATAGGTCTTCTCTCATGTTCCCCGCATTGTCAAGTAAACAACTATTTTGTATGCACAACAAATAATGCAGATTGAGCATGCGTGTTCAGGCTTGCTTTTCATTTAATAGAACGGTGAAATTGATCTGACCTGTTTAATGAGAATCACCAATTCTTGGGCTTCATGGCAATTAAACATAAGTAAATGATGAATAGTTTTTCCACTGTCAAATCTAACAGTGATGAAGATGCACTATTGTGTGCCGGGCACGGTGATTGGTGATGAGGATGTCAGGAGAACGGCCAAGAGCCTATACTTGGCATGGTGCCGAGAGTGTCCCATGCCTTAATTTATCGAATCCCCATAGGAAGCATGGCAGGTTGTAGTTTGGAAAGATGGCTTGATGACGTCCCCATACAATGCCCTCATCAAATGGTGGAAATTATTTTCTGCCCGCTAGAATCTGGGCAGGTCCTGTGAACTCATTAACCTCCAAGAATATGGAAGAATTGATTGTGTTCTGGTTCCAGCCTGGCGTCTTCCTCGCCCTGCCTCCTGGAATGCTCATGGCCAATGCTCCTTCTCAGAACCCAGCTGCTGTGCTCTGAGAAGCCCAAGCCACTGAGAGAAGCCACAAGCAGGCACTCCATGTGACAGCTGTAGCTCAGCTCAACAGCCAGCATCAACTGCCAGACATGTGAGAGAACCTTCTAGGACGTCCAGCACAATCAAGCCTTCACATGACTGTAGCCCTGGCTCGCATCTGATTACAACTGCATCAGCCCCCAAGTGAAAACTGATCAGCTGAGCCATGTCAAATCGCGAAGACCGTAAGAGATGGTAATAAATGATTGCAAGCCCCTAAGCCTTGGGGTGTTTTGGTATGTTGCAGATGATAATTGGATTAGGAAGTATAGGTAGAAGCTTTCGTCCTCATTCTACAGATAGGGAAACAGGCCCAGAGGGGCTTAGAAACTTCCCAAGTTCACAGAGTTGGTAGGTGGCAGAGTTAGGATTCAAACCCAAGACAGCATGACCCTGACTGCAGAGTTTGCACACATAATTTCTGGCCTCCAGAATCGCCCAGTCTGGGAAGAGAGACCACAAAGCCTGAAGGGTGGTGTGTCAGATATTTGTGATGTAGATGCAGGGCTGGGTGCACACACAGCTGGGTGCACTGAGGGGACCAATTTGCCTTTGCCATGTTGTTTTGCCACCTCTTCAGCCTCATCAAGCTCCTTTCCCTCCTTTGGACCCTGTGCTCAAGCTTCAATGAATTTCATGTCCTCTGAGACATGCCCCTGAGTGTTTATCTGAACTCTCTTCTCTAACCACCAGTAGCTGGTTAACAGCTCATTATCATTCAGTGTGAGGTTCAGATGGCCCCTCCTCCAAGAAGGCTTCCCTGTGTCTCCCAGTGGCTCCCATAGCACATCTACTTTTACCGTGTCAATTAGCCTTCACCACGATGCATTAAAATCACTAGCTTTACCCATCTACTTCCTTCTTGTTAGGAGGCTCCAAAAGGGCAATGAATGTGTGTTTCCATGTCCAACACAGAGCCTGGCATTTTGTAGCTACTCAATAAATTCTGGTTGAATGAATGCCGTGGGAGATTGTTCATTGCCCAAGGAAGGGCTCCCACAGGCAGTGACATTTCAGTTGGACTTTGGCGGACCATTGGCCATTTGCCAGGTCCACGGTTCTCAACCAGGGGCATAAAAGCATCAGTATTGCCTGTAGTGGGACTTCTTCCAAACACGGAGGTCCAGGCTCCACCTGAGCACCCTGAACTGGGGTCCCCAGGCCTGAGCCTCGGCAGGTGTATTTTCACAGGTGATTGTAATGTGCAAGTCACAGAACAGAGTAGGGAAAGATTAGCAAGACATTCCCTGCAGAGAATCACGGGAACCAAGATGGGAACGTGTCGGAGCAGTAGCTGCGTTCAGGGCCATACCCTCACAATAGTAGATACCTCGTCATCATCATCAGTGTCAGCAGCGATTCCTGGAATCCTCTGGTGCTGTTTCACGCTTCCTGCCTTGCCATATTCCATTCTCTTTTTGGCCCACCCAACACATGTTTAATCGCCCTTCCGGACACAATTCCAAACACCAACTCCTCCGTGAACCTTCCTCCTCCCCATTCAGGACAGGCTGGTTCCGCCCTCCTGTGGGCCGTCCCTGCGCTCTGTAGTAATCTCACAAATACGCATTGCATACTGCTCCAGCTCAGGCACTCTGCTACACACTGGACATGAGCAGGGAACCTTGCAGTCCAGAGCTGGACTCTGCCCCATGGAGGCGACAATCACAGCTCCCTCTGTCACCTGACTCTATCCCCCCATATTGTTAGGGGCTACGAACTCCCTGGGCAGGGGAGTTCCTCTTCTATGAATTGTTCTGTCTGGCATGTGGAAGGGTCCAGTAAGATTTGCCAAATGATGCACGAGTCTACCTCCCCTCCCTCCCAGTGAAATTTCCCCCGAGAAGCTCTTTCAATTGCTCAGATTGCCTGACATTGCGTGACAGAAACCAAAAGTCTTTTATTTCCCTCTTAGAGAAGGTTTCTAATGCTTATGGTTGAGGAAACAACAACCCACTGGGGGGTCCCTCAGCCTCCGGTGGTGGAGACAGAAGGAATAATAATTTTTGGGTTTTTAAAAAATCTTTTAATGTTTTATTTATTTCTGAGAGAGGGGGAGAGAGAGAGAGAGAGAGAGAGAGAGAGAGAGAGAGATTGAGCGTGACAGGTGAGGGTCAGAGAGAGAGAAGGAGACACAGAATCTGAAACAGGCTCCAGGCTCTGGGCTAGCTGTCAGCACACAGCCCGATGCGGGGCTTGAACCCACAAACCATGAGATCATGACTGAGCTGAAGTCGGACATTTAACCAACTGAGCCACCCAGGCGCCCCAAAGGAATAATAATTTTTGAATGCTTGGTGTAACTCTCAAATGAAACCATCTCAACCTGCAATATTCTTTATCTTTCTTTTCTTTTTCACAACCTGGAGATCAAGAGTCACATGCTCTACCAACTGAGCCAGACAGGCACCGTTGGAATAAAAGTGTTTTTTTTTTTTTAAGTGACATTTATTACTAGGAGCCAAACACTATTGGATGCACCATCTGTCCATATACCTTATTTCATTCATGTCCCACAGTTGCCCTGAAAGTCAGTTCTATTGTTGCTCCTCTTTACAGAGGAGGAAATGGAAGAGCAGAGAAGTTAAGTAACTTGCCCAAGGGCATAGACCTAGCAAGGGATGGAACTGGGAACCCAACTTGTGTGGTTTGGTCCCAGAGTCCTGCCCCTCAGCCACACAGCCAGGTAGCACAAAGGTTTCCTGCCCAGCTCCAAGGACAAGGTTTCTTGTTGGCCCTCAGTGGTGAGCACACATTGCTCTTCATCCACTGGGTTTTGGCCATTCTGTTCCACTCAAGTCCCCGTAGTTCCTCCCATGGCCCTCCAGCCTCCAGCTTCCACCTTCTTTCTTGGTGTTCTCTGGCTTCTGCTGCCTCTACTTGCCAACTGCTAACCCCTCCCAGTGCGTCTAAGTCAGACTCCTCAACAGAGAGGATCTGATGGGCTTCTGTTGGGCTAAGCTCTCATGTCACGCCACTCTGAATGCTGTTGGCCGAGTCCTTGGTGGGTTGCTTCTGGCTCTAGGGCCACCCCGGTCCATTCACATGTTGCTGAGAGGTTAGGGACAGCTGATATTCTTCAGAAGGGCCTGAGAGTCTGGCTGGTTCTCAGAGCCTGAGAAACTTTTTTTTTTTTTTTAATATTTTATTGTCAAATTAGTTTCCACATAACACTTGGTGCTCATCCCCACAAGTGTCCTCCTCCATGCCCATCCACCCTCCCCCCCTACATCCATCAGTCTGCAGTTTTTGTCAGCATTCAAGAGTCTCTCATGGTTTGCCTCTCTCCCTTTCCCCCACCATTTCCGCCCTTCTTCTCCCCCTTGTTCCTCCGTCAAGTTCCTCCTAATCCTCCTATACGTGCAAACATATGATATTTGTCCTTCTCTGCCTGACTTATTTCGCTCAGCATAACACCCTCAAGGTCCATCCATGTTGCTACACATGGCCAGATTTCATTGTTTCTCATTGCCATGTAGTATTCCATGGTATAGATAAACCACATCTTCTTGATCCATTCGTCTGTTGATGGACACTTAGGCTCTTTCCATGTTTTAGCTATTGTGGAGAGTGCTGCTATGAACATTGGGGTACATGTGCTCCTATGCCTCAGCATTTCTGTATCCCTTGGGTAAATTCCTAGCAGTGCTATTGCTGGGTCATAAGGGAGTTCTATTGTTAGTTTCCTGAGGAACCTCCACACTGTTTTCCAGAGGGGCTGTACCAGTTTACATTCCCACCAACAGTGCAGGAGGGTGCCCGTTTCTCCACATCCTCGCCAGCATCTAGAGTTCTCTGATTTGCTCATTTTAGCCACTCTGACTGGCGTGAGGTGGTATCTCAGTGTGGTTTTGATTTGTATTTCCCTGATGAGGAGGGATGCTGAGCATCGTTTCATGTGTCTGTTGGCCATCTGGATGTCCTCTTTGGAGAAGTGTCTGTTCATGTCTTCTGCCCATTTCTTCACTGGGTTGTTTGTTTTTCGGGCGTGGAGTTTGGTGAGTTCCTTATAGATTCTGGATATTAACCCTTTATCTGATATGTCATTTGCAACTATCTTTTCCCATTCCGTTGGTTGCCTATTAATTTTCTGGGTTGTTTCCTTGGCTGTGCAGAAGCTTTTAATCTTGATGAGGTCCCAACAGTTTATTTTTGCTCTCGATTCCCTTGCTTTTGGGGATGTGTCAAGTAAGAAGTTGCTGCGGTGGAGGTCAAGGAGGTTGTTTCCTGCTTTCTCCTCTAGGGTGTTGATAGTTTCCTGTCTCACGTTCAGGTCCTTTATCCATTTTGAGTTGATTTTTGTGCATGGTGTGAGAAAATGATCTAGTTTCATTCTTCTGCATGTTGCTGTCCAGTTCTCCCAACACCATCTGTTAAAAAGGCTGTCTTTTTTCCATTGGATATTCTTTCCTGCTTTGTCAAAGATCAGTTGGCTGTATACTTTTGGGTCCACTTCTGAGTTCTCAATTCTGTTCCATTGGTCTATGGGTCTGTTTTTGTGCCAATACCATACTGTCTTGAGGATGACAGCTTTGTAGTAGAGGCTGAAGTCTGGGATGGTGATACCTCCCGTTTTGGTTTTATTTTTCAGTATTACTTTGGCTATTCGGGGTCTTTTGTGGTTCCATACAAATTTTTGGATAGTTTGTTCTAGTTTTGAGAAGTATGCTGGTGCAATTTTGATTGGAATTGCATTGAATGTGTAGAGTGCTTTAGGTAGTAATGACATCTTAACTATATTTATTCTTCCTATCCATGAGCATGGAATGTTTTTCCATTTCTTTGTGTCTTCTTCAATTTCCTTCATAAGTTTTCTATAGTTTTCATCATACAGATCTCTTGTATCCTTGGTTAGGTTTATTCCGAGGTATTTTATGGTTTTTTGTGCAATTGTGAATGGGATCAGTTTCTTGATTTCTCTTTCTGTTGCTTCATTATTGGTGTATAAAAATGCAACCGATTTCTGTACGTTGATTTTGTACCCTGCAACTTGGCTGAATTCTTGGATCAGTTCTAGTAGGCTTCTGGTGGAGTCTGTCGGGTTTTCTATGTAGAGTATCATGTCATCTGCGAAGAGTGAAAGTTTGACTTCCTCTTTGCCAATTCTGATGCCTTTGATTTCCTTTTGTTGTCTGATGGCTGATGCTAGGACTTCCAGCACTATGTTAAACAACAGTGGTGAGAGTGGACATCCCTGTCGTGTTCCTGATCTCAGGGGGAAAGCTCTCAGTTTTTCCCCGTTGAGGATGATGTTAGCTGAAGGCTTCTCATAGATGGCTTTGATGATGTTTAAGTAGGTTCCTTCTATCCCAACTTTCTCGAGAGTCTTTATTAAGAAGGGATGCTGTATTTTGTCAAATGCTTTTTCTGCATCTATTGACAGGATCATATGGTTTTTATCTTTTCTTTTATTGATATGATGGATCACATTGATTGATTTGCGAATGTTGAACCAGCCCTGTAACCCAGGAATGAATCCCACTTGATCTTGGTGGATGATTCTTTTGATATGCTGCTGGATTCGATTTGCAAGGATCTTGTTGAGAATTTTTGCATCCGTATTCATCAAGGATATTGGCCTATAGTTCTCTTTTTTTGTTGGATCTCTGTCTGGCTTGGGAATCAGAGTGATGCTGGCTTCATAAAATGAGTCCGGGAGTTTTCCTTCGACTTCTATTTTTTGGAATAGCTTGAGAAGAATTGGGATTAATTCTGTTTTAAATGTCTGGTAGAATTCCCCAGGGAAACCATCAGGTCCAGGGCTCTTATTTGTTGGGAGATTTTTGATCACTGATTCGATTTCTTCACTCGTTATGGGTCTGTTCAGGTTTTCTATTTCTTCCCGTGTGAATTTTGGTAGTGAGTGTGTGTTTAGGAATTTGTCCATTTCTTCTAAGTTGTCCAATTTGTTGGCATATAATTTTTCATAGTATTCCCTGATAGTTGCTTGTATTTCTGAGGGGTTGGTTGTAATAAGTCCATTTGCATTCATCATTTTGTCTATTTGGGTGCTCTCTCTTTTCTTTTTGATAAGTCTGGCTAGAGGTTTGTCAATTTTGTTTACTTTTTCAAAAAACCAACTCTTGGTTTCATTGATCTGTTCAATTGTTTCTTTGGTCTCTATGCTGTTTATTTCTGCTCTAATTTTTACTATTTCTCTTCTTCTACTGGGTTTAGGGCATTCTTGTTGCTCTGCCAAACCTGAGAAACTTCTAAAACTTCACTGGAAAAGGGTTGAAAAGGCCGGTACTAGAAGAGGGCCATGGACATGGCTGCTTTTGCCCTCCTGTCTTAGTCAGGTTGGGCTGCCATTACAAAACTCCTTAAACGGGGTGCCTTAAACAACATACATTTATTTTCTCACAGCCTTGGAAGTCCCTGATCAAGGTGCCAGCCAATTCACTTCCTGGTGAGAGCTCTCTTCCTGGCTTGCAGATAGCAGCCTTCTTGCTGTGTCTTCACATGGAAGAGACGGAGGGAAAGAGCTCTCTGGTGTTTCTTCTAAGGCCGTTAATGCCATGGGCACTAATCCCTCATGACCTCATCTAACCCTAATTGCCTCCCTAAGGTCCCATCTCCAAATACCAAAACACTGGAGGGTGGAGCTTCAACATATGAATTTGTGGGGGACACCAATATTCAGTCCATAAGGCTGCCTAATATTCATTCCCCTTTCAGGGACCCGCGCCCCGATTTTCCATTTGGGAATCACCCCTCCCCAACTCAGTTCCTGTGGGTCTGGAGAACTACTCACACGAAACTACATGGGTAGGTAGAAATTGGCCTGTCCAATAAAAATATCTACCCCCTGGACATAATGATTGTTTAAAAGGACCATGACCCATATATGGACCAATCATAGGGCCAGTTATGGACTGAATTATGTCCCCATCAAATTCATATGTTAAAACCCTTGCACCCAATGGAACTATATTTGGAGACAGGTCCCGAAGATAATTAAGGTTAAAGGAGATATAAGGGTGGGACCCTAATCCCATTAAGACTGGTATCTTTATAAGAAGAGGAAGAGACACCATATGACCCTCCAACTCTCTCTCACCTCCTGTTCCCATGCACAGAGGAAAGACCACATGAGGACACAGTGAGAAGGTGGCTGTCTACAAGCCAGGAAGAGAGGCCTCACTAGAAACCAACGCTGATGGCACCTCGATCTTGGACTTCCAGCCTCCAGAACCATAAGAAAATAAGGCTGGGCTGTGCCTGCTTTGAGCACCTGTATAGGCCTGTACCTGAAATAGGTTTTATGTCTGCATGCCACAGTTACACAAGCCAATGAATTCTTTTTTTTTGCTTGAGTTTAGTTTCTATCACTTGCAACCAAAAATATTGACAATTACAGAATCAACTCTTATTACATTCTTTCGTTATATCTGAACTGCGATATCATCATAATTACATTGGTGCAAATGAGATGTAGTCAGACAGGGACACTCTAATTGAAGCTTTGGAACCTCTACTCCAGGGTAGGGGAGCAGAGAAGAACTTGGAGATTCTTAAGTTCTCACCAGCTGCTTGGAGACCATGCATCTGGCTGACCTTCTCGTAGAGTGTGAGATCTCTAAGAGGGGTTATGGAGTCCCTTGCTCCTCCAAGGGGCAGTCTGTCACACCCAGAAAGCCCCACACCAGTGCAGAAATCTCACTGTACTGGGCAGCAGGTCTGATGCATGGAGACTCTTCTAGCACACCAGGCCAGCACATGGCCCTTGTACTGCCGAGCATCTTGCTTAAGCTCTTAAGTGTTCATGGTGAAGTGACTGACACAGAGTAGCCACCAGCAGGGAATATTTCCTCTCCCGAATGGATGGCACGTTAGCCAACAGCAGTCAGAGAACTGTGGCAACCTCTCAACTCTAGCAGACTCAGGAAATGACAGAGGTTCTCAGACTTCAGCATGCATCTGAATCATGTGGGAGGTGATGGGGCGGGGGGGGGGGACAGCTTGTCAAAACACAGATTTCTGAGCCTCACCCCCAGAGGTTCTTCTGATTCAGCAGTCCCGGTTGGGGCCCAAGAATTTGCATTTCTCACAAGTTCCCAGGTGATGCTGGTGATGCTGGTCTAGGGACAATACATTTGAAAATCACTGATTTAGGGACACCTGGGGGGCTCCGTTGGTTAACTGTCCGACTTCAGCTCAGGTCATGATCTCTCGGTTTGTGAGTTCCAGCCCAGCATGGGGGGTCTGTGCTGCTAGCTCAGAGCCTGGAGCCTGTTTCGGATTCTGTGTCGCCCCCTCTCTCTGCCCCTCCCCAGCTCATGCTCTGTCTCTATCTCTCAATAATAAATAAATGTTAAAAAAAATTTTAAAAAAGAAAATCACTGATTTAGAAGATTCCAAGAGGATTGGATGAAGGCCCCTCAGAGGAGGAGAAATTATCCAGTGATGGGTTTTTTTTTTTAATTTTCTTTTTTTATTTTTGAGAGAGAGAGAGAAACAGAGAGAGCGTATGAGCATGGGAGAAACAGAGAGAGGGAGACAGAATCTGAAGCAGGCTCCAGGTTCTGCACTGTCAGCACAGAGCCTGATGCAGGGCTCAAACTCACAAACTGCAAATCCATGACCTGAGCTGAAGTCAGATGCTCAACCAACTGAGCCACCCAGGGGCCCCTCCAGTGCTGGGTTTTTGTGCTTCCCTGAAAACTTCACTCCAACAAAGAACCTCTATCATCTCTATTGTAAATTCTGAAGTCTCGTAAAAGGACAGGAATGATAAATGTAAATCTGCATAAAAAATGATACGCAATAGCAACTTTACACCTGTGGGCACAGAGCTGGGAATGTTACAGAATGCCTGTGTGCCTGTCACGTTGTCACAGCGGCTCCTAGGTATACTCATCTTTGTTTTATGGAGAAAGAAGGAAGTAGAGGTAGCAGGTACTGTGACTTCTCTGAAGAGAAGACAGACATTGGAGTTAATTTTGTTTTTGGCCCTGAAAATTATCGAATGTACATAAAAGTAGGGGAAATAGTGTGATGAATCACCAAATGCCTCGATTTTGGCAATGACTGGATCTCAGTCTTGAGTGTGTGTTAGATTCACCTGGGAGACTGGTCAAACTAGAGACTATATCTCCACATTCTAGAATTATCAGGACTTTGCCACACCAATGACAGGCTTCTAATAGGATAGCACAGGCATCCGATAAATCTCAGAGAGGCAGATTTGTTTTGGTGTTTACAAATGAAGCTAGAACTTAGGCCACAGGGACATTCTGCTCAAAGGGAACACTGATAACCTATCTGGCTGCGGTCGCCCCGTTTAGGCCTGTCTTCATTCAAAAAATAATCCAGAAGGGGAGCAAAACAGCATGTCACTTGGATATCTGCTTCACGGCTTTTAATGGAAGTAAATGTAGGCTCACCTGTGACTCAGTAAATCCTATGTATTTACCCTAGAGAAAGAGGTGCTTATGTGCGTGTTCGTGTGCACGCGGGCGGGCGCGCGCACACACACGCATCTTTTCCGAATATTCACCATAGTTTTATTAAGTATAACAGAAAGATCTCAGATGCACTATGTTGAGTGAAAAAAGCCGGACACAAATGAGAATATTCATTCCTATTTCAAGTAGCGCAAATCCAAAAACAGGCAAAAACGAATCTATAGTGACAGCAGAATATTGTGGCTGCCTGAGGCTTGGGGGTAAGGGGTGAGACGGAGGAAGGCAGATTGGGAAGAAGCACGACGGATCATTTGGGGTACTACTAATCTGGTGGCGGGTACGCAGGTGTCCACAAACGGGAAACTTAATGGAGCGGAACCCGCAGGGTTTGGGCATCTTAGCGTGTGTAAGCTACCCTTAAGTCAAGTACTCTTAGCACACCCAGCCGCACCCACACGAAACCCCAGGAGGCTCAGACCCAGCTGTGGCCCCGCTCCGTAAAGTCCCTCTGCGCCGTCGGCCCGCGCCCTCCAGTCCAACTTCCGCGCGGCACGGAGGGCAGGAAGGCCGCTCCCTCCCCGGAAAGCGCCGGACAGCCCCTCCCCCGCCCGGGGCCGGCCGGACCGGGGTCCCGGCGCGGGTCCCGGACGCGTGCGCCCCGCCCCCGCCGGCGCCCCGAGACCACACGCCCGCGCCCCGCCCCGGCCCCGCCCCCGGCCCGCCCCGCTCATCTGGCCGGTGGGCCATGCAGGGGAGGCTGCCGGCGGGTAGGGCCGGCGCGGGGTCGCACGGAGCCGGGCTGGTCCGCACCACGTGCAGCAGCGGTGGCGGGCCCGGGGCCGGCGCGGGCCCGCCCGGCGCGAGGCCCTCGGAGGGGTCGCTGGACCCCCTCTACCCCCGCACTTATGGGGCCCTGCTGAAAGTGGCGCAGATGGTGAGTGAGGCCCAGGGCGCGGGGCCGGGGGCTCGTGGAGAGGCCGGGCGGGGAGGGGACGCGGGAGGTCGCGCGCCGGGCAGCGGGAGTCGGGCGGGGCCCGCGGGAGCATCGCGCCGCGGGCGGGGCGGGGGACTGCGCCGCCGCCGTCAAGTTCGGGGAGGGCTTCCTTCGGAAAGTTGCGTGCGCTGCCTGGGCCCTGGAACTCAGCCCCAACGCCGCCCTTGCTCCCGTGGGCCCGTGGCTCCAGGGTCCCAAGTTTTTCCACCCACCCCTCGGCGGGGCCCGACCCGCTTTCCGACAGAAACCACAGGCAGAAGTCGCTTTCCGTCTTCCTTCCTCTTCTCTGGGCCGCCCCGCTTGGCACCCGAGCCGGGGGTGGAAGAGTAGCTGAGGCGGCGCAACCGACCTTCTCCCCCTCGAGGCCTCCTCTTCCTCCCAACCCAGGGCGCAGGGCTTCCCAGCTCAGGGCGCAGTTTCGCAGAGGAGAGAAGTTCGAAGGTCTTGGTAGTTCAGTTCCATGGTAGGCAAGAGGAATTGGGACCCTCCGGGCAGCTCTTCTGGACCCCCGACCTCTCAAGTTCAAGGGAGCGTCCATGTCTCGGGGGTCTGCCGGAAGGCGGAGGATCAGTGGGGAAAGTCCTTTTTGTGGAGTCTGCGCACTAGTCTCCCTACTAACTGTAGGAAGTATCCAACCCTGTATTTACTGCTTTTCCACATATATATACATACTTAGGATAAAGTTTAATTTATCAGGCGTAATAGGAGATTAATAACAATGAATAATAATAAAATAGAACAATGACAATATGCCGTAATAAAAAAGCATATGTCTCTCTCAAAATGGCTTCACGTCCTATAATCACCCTTTTTGTGATGATATGACATGATTGAAATGCCTCCCCCATGAGGTAAAGCTAGGTGGATGGTGTAGGCATCCTGACATTGCATTAAGATCCCCAAAGTTGATCTTGTCTGGTCTGTTTCTCTTGGTCCCCACCCTTTTCTTTTTTCCCACTTCTTTTCTTCTTTAAACACATTTTCATCTTAAACACCTTTTCCATTTGTTTGGTATGTTTTGAAACTAGGTTGGGCTGTTGGTGACTCTCCACTCGTTGTAGTGTTTGCCGCAGGAATTGTGGAGGGAGGAGTTTTGAAGAGGGATGTGGGGACAGGGATGTGGAGATGGGAACAAGGTTACACACCCAGAAGCCGGCATCTGCTGAGGTGGGCCAGCCCCAGGAGAGAGTGAGAGCTGCCCCGTGGACCCATACCACTATTATTCTGGTGTGTGTGTAGGGGGTGCTGTCATTTCCTGCTTGGGCCAGATCTGAGGGGAGGGGAACTGAGTTCCTTTTTCTCTAAGAAGGGTGTCTAGATGGACCAAAAATTAGGAAGTTGTTAGCTACTGCTAATAACAACAACAACAGAAAATTGGGCCGAGCAGGGTTGGTTTTGAGCAAGACATTTTTTTGGCTCATGGTAATATTGCTAATCAGCTAAATAGAGGGGGCCAGCCTACCTCTTCATTCGTAAAAGATGAGTGGGGGTGAGACAGACCCTAAAGCATCACTGGAAGACATAACCATGAATCGAATAATGAGTTCAGTGGACAAAAGTTGGGATCAGAACCCTTCCTCTGGTTCACGAGTTTGATGGACAAAGGCAATGGGGTTAAGAAGGCTCCATGTTGGTCCACGAGTTTGGGGCATAATGTCTGTGGAGAAGAGAAAGCTCTGTTTCATTGTAAGCTCCTCAACTGGACTCTTGCATGTGGCCCTTATGCCAGGTTGCAGGTGACAGTCACGGGGCCTCCTGTTCCATAGAAGAGAGTAAAGACTTGGAGAGATGCTTCTCTGCCCCTCTTAAAACCATATTTGTGGGATGCTTATGCCTTCCTCCTCCCTTGGAGGTCCCTGATGATGACAGGTTTGAACAGACCCCTTGAAAGTAACCTTGCAGGGTGGTCCTGTTACAATAGACTATTGAGGATTGTCTGCCTCGGCCTCTTGCCTAACTCTTCCCCATTCCCCTCCTTTTCCTCTCTTCTGAGGTGCCTGCGTAGACATTTGATGTTCTCTTCTTTGCTGGAACACGCGTACAGGGTCAGGAGTTAACAACAGTGGGGGAAGGGCAGGTGCAGCTGAAAGTGGTGCCACAATTGGACGCTCTGTCCGTGTCTCTGATTTTGACTCTCGGTGTCTCACCTGCATCCTGAGTAGACTGACCTTTATGTCCTAGGCTTCCTGCAAAGTGTTTTCTTCGTGGTCTGATCAACAGACCTGTCAACATATTATCTTAAGAAACCATTGAAAAGGCTGTTCTCTGTGAGAACAACTTCCTTGCTTTGCTCTAAATCTCTCCTGAGGACCGTCACCAGCCTAAAGAACTGTGTTTCTTTGTTGTAAACAGCTATATTTTTTGGGTCCTATTATTTGTTCTTAATAATGCACTAGGGATCCTATACCATATGCCACGTATGTGGCGTTAATTGTTTTTAAGAATCCAGTGAGGTAACATATTTTGACAAAGAGGAAACCGACTGAAAGGTCGAACTAGTCAAGTCACACAGCTGTCAGCAGCAGAGGTGGGGCAAAGCCAGGCCTGACTGACCTCATGTCCCCAAAGACCCTGCAGAGTTACTGCTTGTTAATAGATCTGGGGAAATCAGTGCCACAGCGAGATACCACTTCACACCCGGTATGATAGCAACAATAAAGAAGACACCCTAACAAGCCACCTTGATGTGGAGGATGTGAAGAAATCAGAACCTTCATACAGTGCCGGTTGGCTGGTGGGAATGTAAATGGGTGCAGACACTTTGGCAAATAGTCCAGCAGTTCCTCAGACTGTTAAACCTTGGAGTTGCCATATGATCCAACGGTTCTACTCCTGGGTATGTACTCAAGAGAAGTGAAAACACAATTCCACACAAAAACTTGTACGGAGAGGTTCGTAGCAGCATAGTTGATAATAGCCCCAAAGTGAAAACAACCCATATGTCCATGAGCTGATGAATGGGTAAAACAAACGTGGTCTATTCGCATGGTGGAATATTAGCAGAAACAGGAATGAAGTCCTGACACTTGCTGCGACATGATGATCCTTGAAAATCTGTCAAGTGGATGAAGCCAGACACAAAAGACCGCACATTCTATGATTCCACTTAACACGGGGTGTCCTGAAAGGGCAAATTTATCGAGACAGAAAGTAGATTCGTGGTTGCTTAGGGCTGGGGAGCCTTGGGGGCGGGGGGGCAGGCAGGGGGCCTAAGCTGAAGGGATGCCCTGACATCTGGAAGGGGTCCAGATGCCCCTGTGTGTGACCTTGCCAGCGGTCCCCATCAGTTCACTTGTTCAGCAGATATTTACGAGAGCCACATTCATACTCATTTCTGCAGAGGCAGGAGGCTGTGACCCAGCCCTTGCCCTCATGAAGTCTGTGGTTTCGTTGAGGAGACAGATGAGTCCCGGAACTGACTGGTCAGGGAGATAAAAGCTCTGATGGTTGCCTACACTTAGGAAGGTAGGGAGGAGGTTTGAAGGTGAAGGTTACATTCGAGTTGAGTCTTGAGAGAGGAGTGTGGGTTTGTGAGGTCAGGAGTGCCCTGTTACCTCTCTGCTGCCTCCATTCAGTAGGTTTACGCTGGAGACCGGGGATATGTTGGCGGTGGTGGAATGGAAGAAAATAAAGCAGGACACGAGTCACTCCTTGGGCAGTTGTTAACCTCCCTGCCCCTGACCTCTAGAAAAGGCGTCATCCTTTTTATTGGGAATCTGCTGTCCTCTTACGTGAGGCAGGCAGAAGATAGCAGTTAACGGGACACTTTCTGCCCATGCAGACAGTCCAGGACTGTGACATTTGCAGAACCAGATGGAAAGAGGATCAAAATGTCACTTCACAAGCAGCAAAGATGGAAACTTAAATGTCTTTCAGAAGTTTCATTTATTCACTCAGCAAATATTTGAGCACCTATCGTATGCTAGAATACTGCAGAAAGAGGAGTAAATAAGGCAGATCAGCCCCTGTCATCCTTCTGATACTCAAACAGGGAAAATAAACATTAATAAAATGATTATAAATATATAACTATAAACTGGGACAGAAGCTCTGAAAAAGAGGTACTCAGTATCAAAGAGAATTAACTAGGAGTCTGACCTGTCTGGGAGATAAGGAAGGGCTTCTCTAAGGAAAGGATATATGAAGGATGAGGGAACAGCATTACCAGAAGAAGGAAAAGCACAGACCATGACTCTGAGTCTAGAGAAAGGAGTATTGCTGTGGTTGGAGGGGAGGGAACCAAGATGGAAGTGGTTTGGGGGAGACTGGGGAAATACGCAAGGCCCACCAGACCAGCCTGGGGTCCTGAATCTAAGAATATCAGGGAGGCTATCATGTCGTTATCAACGCACTATTGAAGTGGTTTTCAAGCCAGGGCTGTACTGCCCCCTAGAGGTTATTTTTGAACTTTATGGAAACTCCTTTTTGGTTGTCACAGGGATTAGGATCGTTTGATGCATACATTTTATTCATTTCAGGATAGTAATGAGGGCGTTGTGAATACTTACTATCCTAAAAAGATGTTTTATCTGAAATAAGATTAAAAGAGCCTACTACGCAGGCTGCGTGGAAGCAGAGTGGGTGTGTGAATCTGGGGAGAGTACACTAAGTTTTCAGGCATGAGAGAGCATTCTAAATAACCTCCAGCAGGCCGGGCAATTACGGACTTCTCTCTGGAAATTCACAGCCCAGTTCCCAAAGAGAATTGGACTGCGGGGGAGCTCAGCCTCTGCTTTAGCCCTGAATAGACTTACGCGTGGAGAATGACCCAGCATAGCCCAGAACGGTCCGCCTCTCTTTGTTCTGCTTTAGGTCTGTGTAGCAGGGGAGAGCACCAGTTTGGGCCCCAAATGCAGTCCACACACCCGTGTCCTGTTTCCTGGAAGCCGGACAGTTAAAGGCAGCAAAGGACCTCACTGCCAAGATTCCTTCACTCCCAACCCAGTCCTGATCCAAGAACAGGAAACTGCTTTCCATCAGTAGCCAAGCATAACACAAATAAAAATAATAAAACATAGGGCTTTATTCCCCATGACGGAAGTAATGCTTGTTCATTGAAGGAATTTGGGGAAACACAAAAAGAAGACTCTGTTTTCTGAGATTAGTGTTTTAAGTAAAATTTTATGCCGTTTCATAGTAGACCTCTACAATTTGAGGTTGTTGTGTTCTGTTTTATGTTTAGAAAATTGGGATGATACATACCCATTTTGTAAAATGCTTTTTTTTTTGACAGAAATGTGATGAATGTTTTCTCATGTCGCTTAATGTTTGCAATTTTTTTTAAGTTTATTTATTTTTGAGAGACCGAGCGTGAGTGGGGGAGGAGCAGAGGGAGACACACACACACAGACACAGAATCCGAAGCAGGTTCCAGGCTTTGAGCTGTCAGCACAGAGCCTGACACGGGGCTCAAACTCATGAACCGTGAGATCACAACCTACAGTGAAGTTAACCGACTGAGCCATCCAGATGCCCCGTGGGATTGATTTGACTTTTAACAGCATCATTGCCGTCATAGATGTACCACCATCTATGTGACAAGTCCCCTCCCCCTTTTTGTTGCTCAAAGATTCCCGATTCTTCGATGTATGAAAAGTGTGGGGTGAACTTCCTTGCAGAGACATCCTGGTGTACAAATCTGTAAATTCTCCCTCGGGATAAATGGCAGTGACCTTTTACAGAGAGGAAATGAGGTGCTTCTTGCCCTTCAGAGCATAGTGACATTAAACAATTATCTGCACGGGTTTTAATATCTAGAGATTAATGGGCCACCCTTTATCATCCAGAAATTTCAAGGAGCCCATGTGATGGTAATAATATTTTAAGTTGTAAGAATATTTTTGGTGTTTGATGGTTTGGAAAAGGAACAATGACATCGATGGGCTAGAAGATTCTGTAGTGCTTTTAAATGCACTTGTATTTAAGTCACAGCAACAGCATGTGCATAAATTTGAAGGATGATGGCACCACACCTCTTTATTCAGGCTGCAGACTATGTAGATTTCTTAACTACTGGCAAGAATTCCCCTCCAGAGCCCCCTAAAAACCACCTGCGCCCAGATCAGGAACCGGGGGCCAGAGGCGATGGTGCTGATGAAGACGCAGGTGAGAAAGGGTCCACCCGGCTGCGCGGGCCGCATCAGTGGGTGTGTGCCTATGGTCCCGCGAGAGTCAGAAGGGAGTCCCAGAGGTTTGTGGCCGACACGGGATATCACAGACCCTCCGGGGCAACCCTGGGCCGCACGCTGCACCTCCCTGCGTGGGCCGGTGTATTTAGTTAAATCGTGTCAGGAGAGGGCTCCTTCTGCCCCCTTCCTCCCAGCCCTGCATCCCCCAGCTTGGTCTCCATGCTTCCTCCTCAGCGCCAATGGATGTGCATCCCTGGTCCCCCCTGCCATCTGCCTCCCCATGCTGGCCCAGGCGTGCTGCCCAGGGAAGCCTCCCTCCGACCCGCTGCCTGCCACATGCTGGCCATCCTTGTCACCACTTTGGCTCAGTGTTTCCCTCGCCCGCTGCTCACTCTCTGGCATTCCTCACTGGGGCCTTGGCAACTCCTGGCATCTGTGGCCTGGCTCTGGGCCCGGTACCGGCTGCTGGTTCCTCAGCAGCCCAGGGCCTTCCTGCAGGAAAGGAGGACGGGAAGCACTCTCCCCTCCCCCTCCTCCAGCCCAGGTCCCTAGTGGAGATCAGGAAGAGAGAGGCTCAGCCTCCTGCCAAAAAAGCAGTCACCTGGTTTGTGTTTTAACCCACGGTGATGATGACATGGTCCTTTTCCTGGGGCCGCCACACCCTTTTTAAAAATTTTCCTTCTTTACATAGCTAGAAAGATAGGTGGACTGATAGAGAATGAGAAATTTTGTGTAAAGTGGTTTCCACGTAGTACCCACAGAAAGGGTTGCTGTGAAACTTAAAGCGGTATTATCCTAATTTTTAAAGATGGAGAAAATGCAGTTCTGTCAGAAGGGGGTGGGCCGGTGGGGGTGGGGGGGAAGAGTAATTAATTAAATGCTTTCAGTTACAAAATTGTGTGACCTCGATGTATTTTTACTCCTTTTCCCTCATAGGTTTTCTTTATTCAGCAACAATGCTAGTGATTGTTTATGAAGAAGTCTTTTTTAAAAAAAATTTAAGTGTTAAAAAAAATTTTTTTTAAATTTATTTTTGAGAAAAAGTGTGAGCAGTGGAGGAACAGAGAGAGAGGCGGACACAGACTCTGAAGCAGGCTCCAGACTCTAAGCTGCCAGCACAGAGCCTGATGTGGGACTCGAACTCACAAACTGTGAGATCATGACCTGAGCTGAAGTCGAATGCTTAACCAACTGAGCCACCCAGGTGCCCCAAGAAGCCTTTTTTTTAAGGTTTATTTATTTTGAAGGGAGTGGGGGGGGGGGAGGAGGGAGAACACGAGTATGGGAGGGGCAGAAAGAGAGAATGTGAAGCAGGCTCCACACTGTCAGTGCAGAGCCTGATGTGGGGCTCAAACTCATGAACCATCAGGTCATGACCTGAGTTCAACCGACCGAGCTACCCAGGTGCTCCTGAGAAAGTCTTTTTTTTAACTTTTCCTTAATAATAGTACCTTAGTGGTACCTTAGTAATAATAATAGCATTTATCACTCATTGGCTTCCTGTTAGGGGTCAGCCACTGGGCTCGATGTTCTACATGTGTTACCTCATTTCATCCCCATGATAAGTAGGTCCTGACATTATCTGCAGCCTACAGGCGAGGAAACTGAGGCACAGGGAGGTTCTACAACTTGCCCAAAGTCACAGCCACAAAGAGTGAAGCCGGGTTTTGGAACCAGACGGTTTGAGTCCAGATCTTGAGCTCAACAAAGGACAATTTGGGGTCCTTTCTTTTTCATTGTCAGTACACCATGAGTATTTTCCTTTGTCATTAGGCCTGTTGGAGAATGCTGTGATACCTGCATACGAGTCCTTTTGTTTGGTAGCATCACGATTTATCCATTTCGCCTCTCGGTGGTGGCCAGGCTGTGGCAGATCTGAAGGGGGTGCCGTGCGAAGCAAGAGCAGGTGCTAAGAGATAGTTTCACCCTTTGCCTGAGATGAAATCGGCCAGACTAGGGAAAACCCCTCACTGGCCTGTTAGTGCGTGTATAGTATAGAAAGCATATTTACATGTTACCCACAGGCTGGAGGGCTTAAGAGGAAACCGTCATTATTACTCTCGTTTGTAAGTCACAAGTCCCTCCTGGAAGGATCGGGAACAGAGAGGGAAACTAAGGTATGAGTATCTGCTCTTCCGTGTCAGGCAATTTTATATGCAGTGTCTCTTTGCTTTTAACCCTGTTGGTGACTCTGTATTATTTCTCTTCCCTTCTTTTGGTTGAATGGAGGCTGTGAAGTGTTTGTAACTTGCCCAAGTTTCAGAATATTCACTAAGTTCTGGAGCCAGCATTTGAACCCAGGTATGGCCAAGGTCTAGCCTTTTGCACTGTGCTGTGCCATCTCTCCGTGTGGGGTGAGCAGACCCCTGGGCCAGCCCACTGTGGCAGATGTACCGTAGGGTGGCCCTTGGTGACTCACAACCTTGGGTAATTCCATCCTCTTGAGTGTGGGTCGGCCCTCGACTTGCTGCTGACCCAGACAGTACAGCAAAGACGATGGGTGTCATTCCCACGGTTACGTTGTGGCACGTGCCAAGGTGAATGGATGTTGCGGCTGTAGTTAATGCCCTACATCAGCTGATTCCGAGTTCATCACAAGGAGATCATCTGCAGGTAGGCCTGACTTAATCAGGTACTTAATGAGGTACCAAAAGGGGAGATTGTTCCTGCTGGCCCTGAGAAGTAAACCGTGCCGTGGGAGTTGGGCAAGAGCCTGTCAGAGGGCCACGTGCCCAGCACCTATGGGCTGTGTCCAGAATCTGAGAGCAGCCCTCAGCAGACGGCCAGAAAAACAAAAAGCAAAAACACCCCTCAGTTTCTGCAAGGAATGAAAATCTGCCAGCAACCATATGACTTTGGAAGAGGACCCCAGGCCCCAGATAAAACCCCAGCCTGGCCAACATCGTGACTGCATCCTTTTGAGACCTAGAGCAGAGGACTCCCGCCTGGGCCCTGAGCAGTGGCAGCCTAAATGTGGTTTTAAGCTGCTTAGTTTGTGGTCACTGGTTGTACAGCGGCAGATAACTCTCACACCAACAGAAGCCCGCGTACCCTGCCTCAGACCTGGCGCTCGTGGGCAGCTCGTTGGCAAGGAAGGATGGGACAGCGGCAGGGAGGGAGGCAGAAGATGCCAGGCCGTTCTTTCAGTAACAATAACCATGTCATTCGTACATGGGCCGTGGTCCTATGTCGTTCCGTTCCTGTGGAGGAAACCCGTTGAGCTCTTGCTCTGGGCTTTGCGCTGCATGCTCGGTATGCAAGAACTCACCTAGCATACAGCGTTTCGAGAAGGTGTCAGTGTTCGCATTTTACAGATGAGGAAACATGCAGGGCCTTCTCTGGAGCCTCTAGGCTCATAAGAATTGCCTCCGTCTCCCGGCCATCCTGCTCCCCTCCACGGTCCCTTCCTAAAGCCTTTTTTAGATTTATTTTGAGAGAGAGCACAAGCAGGTGAGGGGCAGAGAGAAGAGAGACAGCATCCCAAGCAGGATCCGGACCATCAGTGCAGAACCAGATGTGAGGTTCAAACCCACAAAACCTGAGATCATGACCTGAGCCAAGATCAAAAGCCAGACACTTAACTGACTGAGTCACCCAGGTACCCCCCCCCCCCAGGGCCATTCTAAAAAATAAAAATCTCGATCAAACAGAAAGTATGGCTGTGTAACTGCTAAAATTATGTTTAGTTAAAAAAAAAATTTTTAATGTTTATTTTTGAGAGAGAGAGACAGAGACAGAGCACCAGCAGGGAGGGTCAGAGAGAGAGGAAAACACAGAATGTGAAGCAGGCTCCAGGCTCCGAGCTGTCAGCACAGAGCCGGATGCGGGGCTCAAACCTACAAACTGTGAGATCATGACCTGAGCTGAAGTTGGATGTTCAGTTT
This sequence comes from Hyaena hyaena, assembly GCF_003009895.1. Lineage (NCBI taxonomy): Eukaryota > Metazoa > Chordata > Mammalia > Carnivora > Hyaenidae > Hyaena > Hyaena hyaena. The sequence continues at coordinate 1,141,295 of NW_024080980.1, forward strand.
AGCTGAGCCATCAGATTATGTTTCCTTTTTAAAAAATAGGTAACATGATTAAGATTTTAAAAGTGCACTGTATACACACTGTATGTTAGCCAACTTGAACAATAAATTATATTAAAGAAAAAGATTTTAAAAGTACAAAAAGTCCTCCAATTCCCACTTTCCCTCCCTGGAGGCTACCAGTGATACCAGTTTCTTATGTCTTTCGGGAGTTATTTTGTGCTTCTGTTTGTGGATGTCCCCTCTCACCCCAGATGGAAACATACTAATACACAATTGTCTGTCTGTACTTTCATTACTGAACTTCCCATCTTGGATATAATTCCATATCCATTCAGAAAGTGTTCTCATTCTCCTTAACAGCTGCATTGCCTTCCAGGGAATGGATTTACCATAATTTATTAAACTAGCCTCCCATTGACAGCATTTAGGTTATTTTCCATGGTTGTTCTCTCAGGGCTATGGCGGATACCCTTGTGCATAACATAGTTTTGTATGTGTACAAGGAATCAGAAGGAGAAATACCTAACACTACAATTCCTGGACCAAGCGGTGCCTGATCTCGGGAATTTTTCATCTGTCCTGAGACTCGATTTGCAGACCTCACCTTGTGATCTTTTCCCACAAAGTTTCATGGAGGAAGACTCCACTTAGTGTTCAGGGTTCAGAGTTTCACTTAACTTTAAGATACTAAGAACCTTAGTCTAGAGAACAAAAAAACTTGTGTGACCAGCATTTTTCTTAGAATTTCCCAGTATCCATCACAGTGGGTATTGAAGTCAGCTTTCCTAGAAGTAGAGCTAGACATGGGGTTCTTGTGCACATGGTTTTCTGAGCGAGGGAGGCAGGCACGGACTGGAGAAGGAGCTAGACAAAGATGGGTTTTAGAAGTCTTAAGCTGCAGCCTGATCTTGCAGGGACCTCTGGACAGTGAGGGGCACCACCGAGATTCTCCTGTTTTGAGGCAGTGGAGCTGGGCTTATTTGTACCCTTCATTGGCTACAGAGGAGGGAAGGGAGTAGGTAAACCCCTAGGGACCTCTGAGCCCAACAGCTATAGCTGTCAAGGAGAAAATCACTGGCACAGGATTGCAGATGTGAGGAGTCAGCAGCAGCACCCCCTGCAAGTACCTGGGCAGTGGTGCATTGACCTTGACCTGGTTAATGGTAGTGCAGTTGAGCAGCGCACCGATGGACTGCCTGCTTGTGCTCTTTAGGACCATTGGAATTGCTCCCCATCTTTGTGATCTTTGGTAAGGCGCGAAGCTGATGCAGTCTGGGGACTAAACAAACCTGGCTGCAGACTTTTTCTACCTGCAAAACTGGTTTATCAGTATTCTTGTCCGGTCCCCCGTTGGATCTATGCCAGGCTGCTCAGCCTTTCAGACCACCCAGGACTTTTGATGTTGCTTTTTGCTGTCCACTTAAACAGTCATGTCATTATTTTTTAACTCCTATTTGAAAAAAGGGGAGAGGAAAGCAAATCAGCATGTACTGAATGGAAAATAAAATCAATAACAGAGCAAAATTATTTCTGTAAACTTTTACAAGGGAATTACGAGCAATGTCATGGTAGTAGGAATAACCTGACCATATCTGGCTTTTTAAAAATGTTTTATTTATTTTTGAGTGTGAGAGTGTGAGGGGGAGTGAGAGAGAGGGAGACACAGAATCCGAAGCAGGTTCCAGGCTCTGAGCTGTCAGCACAGAGCCTGGCACGGGGTTTGAACTCGCAAACTGTGAGATCATAACCTGAGCTGAAGTCGGACGCTTATCCAACTGAGCCACCCAGGTGCCCCTGACCATATCTGTTTTAACTCCTGGGAAAGACTTAAGAACATACCCACAAGGAAGGTTCCCGGAGAAAAGAAATTGGGCTTCTGAGATGGGGCCTTATTGACACAGACTGGTGTGAGTTTCACTTAGAAAAGGTAAAAGAGGCATCACTGACGTTTGTATTGATAATGTGATGTTGGTTTTACAAGGGTTTGTCAAGTGTCACTGAGCAGTGTGTCCTGTTTAGTGACTTCCACTTCAGGCAGAGGAAGAAACTCTGCAGCGTAACATGCACCCCATACATCCCATAGGGGTCCCCTTGCTGATTCTAAGCCTACTCTCACCATTTGTGGTGGCATCAATCCCATAGTTAGGGATGCGGTCACTACTTCAACATACCATTGTCTTAGTGTGGTTTAGGGATGAAAAATTGCTTTCCAGTTATAGTGGGTTGGATGATGACCCTCAAGATACGTCCACATCCTAATCCCAGGAGCCTGTGAACGTTGCCTTATTTGGAAAAAGGGTTTTATCAGATGTAATTAAGTTAAGGGTCTTGAAATGATGATATGAGGTCCCTAAGTCCAATGACCGGTGTTTTTGAAAGAGACACGCAAAGGAGAGGGTGATGGGGAGTGTTGGTTTGCAACCTTCTTGGTGCTTCCCAGATGTAATCTGAAACCGGCCCCCCATAGTGGGAAGGCAGGGAGAGACAAACAAGGCTGCGCATTTAATGAGCAAAGGGAACTTACGTACAAAGCTTTCCTTGGGCAGCAGTAGATGAATGGATTCCTGCACGTGCCCACCACATCTTAAAAGTTTACCTAGAGGCGTTAACCGCATTCAGTCTCATATACTGTGCAGATGTTCTCCACGTCGCATCGCTGTCTTGAGACTGTCCTCGGAGCAGCCTCTGGGAGCGGGAAAGGCAAGCAGAACCCAAGTTCCAAGGACAGTAAGGGGGAGGTGGTGAGGACCTCCGAGTACCCAGGTCCAGCTCACAGATTACCTGCTGGTCACTTATGTTTAATGACCTTCTCCAGCAGTGATGTGAAGAGATAGCAGAGACTGCAGTGACGTGGCCATGAGCCCAGGAACGCCAGGGCGGCCACCAGGGGCTGGAAGGAGCAAGGAATGGATTCTCCCTAGAGTCACCAGAGAGAGTGCGATCTGCCCAGCACTTTAATTTAAGCCCAGTGGTACTGATTTTGACCTCTGTCTTACAGACTTGTGGAAGAAGAAATTCCTGGTATTCTGAGCCACACCTTTATAGTAGTTTTTTACAACAGCCACAGGAAACTGATGGGCAGTTCAAGACTTTCCGATTTGGTCATATCCTAAAAATCCTCTGCATCGTGGACCATAGACATTAAATATTTTCTCCCTTGAGGAGTAGCAGCTCATTTGCAGGAAGAGTGTTTCAGAAAGGGATGGCCGTTGTCTGCCATTCTGGATGGCAGTTATAGCTCAGTCTTCTTTATTTGGGTACATCTTTTTCCCTAATAGTTTATGTAGAAAAGAGAAGCAGTCCTTGAATAACTGCTGAGAAAAGCAGAACCCTAGAGACAGAGCAAACAAACATGAAGAGAACATCGGAGAGGCATTCTCAGATGGCAGAGGAGAGACAAAAGATGAACGGTACCTTCCAAAGAAGAGCTGCTTCTGGCTTCCTGTGGGCATTGAATGACATGTCCCCAGTTCCCTCGAACCATTAGGTTGCCAAACAAATTTCACATCATTCTAGTAGAATCTTTAAAGCTAAGATATTGCAGCCCCCCCACATATGTATTAAGGTGGCTGCTTAGCCTCTCCACAATAGCTAAAACATGGAAAGAGCCTAAGTGTCCATCAACAGACGAATGGATCAAGAAGATGTGGTTTATCTATACCATGGAATACTACATGGCAATGAGAAACAATGAAATCTGGCCATGTGTAGCAACATGGATGGACCTTGAGGGTGTTATGCTGAGCGAAATAAGTCAGGCAGAGAAGGACAAATACCATATGTTTGCACGTATAGGAGGATTAGGAGGAACTTGACGGAGGACCAAGGGGGAGAAGAAGGGCGGAAATGGTGGGGGAAAGGGAGAGAGGCAAACCATGAGAGACTCTTGAATGCTGACAAAAACTGAGGACTGATGGATGTGGGGGGGAGGGGGGGATGGGCATGAAGGAGGGCACTTTGGGGATGAGCACTGAGTGTTATGTAGAAACTAATTTGACAATAAACTATTTGTAAAAAAAATAAAAATAAAAAAAAATAAAAAAAGGTGGCTGCTTAGCCCTGCTTAATCTACTGCCTGTGAAATAGTTGGTATTTTTTAAAAATGTAGAAGTGCCTAATGATTTAAGTCTCTTTCTATATATATACTTTTGTAACTTTTTATTTATAGATAATTCCAGATTTACAGAAACTTCACAGGAACAGTACAGAGAACTCCCCATACACCCTTACCCCAGCTTCTCAACTGTCAACCTCTTAATATATTTGTTTAATCGTTTTCCATTTATGTCCATACTATTTTTATTTTGAATCAGTTAAGAGTAAGGTGCGGACATAAAGCTTTTTTCATCCAGCAGTTCTTCAGTGTGCATTTCCTAAGAAGGACATTACTTCAGGACAGTTATCAGTAATCAGGAAATGAACGACACCAGCACTATTATCTAACCTACCAGCCTCATTCAGATTTCGCCAGTTGACCCACTAACGTCCCTTTTCTGGTCTAGGATCCCATCCTGCATCATGAGTTATATTCATTTATCCTGTCTCTTTAATCTCCTTCAGTCTGTAACATACCATCCTGTCTTTCATGACCTTGATATTTCTGAAGGGTCCAGAACCAAGCAACCCCATCCTGAGACATTAAAGTTGGTAGGGAGGGCAGTATTTGTAGTTACAGTTGACACATTTGGACCGTGGCACACCTTATCTTTTTTTATTTTTTTAATGTATTTATTTTTGAGAGAGAGAGAGAGCATTAACAGGGGAGGGTCAGAGAGAGAGGGAGACACAGATCTGAAACAGGCTCCAGGCTCTGAGCTGGCTGTCAGCACAGAGCCAGACGTGGGGCTCGAACCCACAAACTGTGAGATCATGACCTGAGCCGAAGTCAGACGCTTAACCAACTGAACCACCCAGGCGCCCTGTGGCACACCTTATCTTGATTTTAGTGCTTTTGTTTTCACAAAAGACTCTTCTACAGACTTCCTATCTGAAGTTAATAGTAGTTCATGTTGAACTTGACTGCATGTCCTAGTGAAAGAAAGAAAAGAAAAAAGGAAGGAAGGATGGAAGAGAGAGAGAAAGAGAGAATGAGAGAAGAAGGAAGGATGGAAGGATGGAAGGACGGAAGGAAGGAAGGGAGGAAAAGAAAGAAAGAGACTTAGCTCAAATGTTACATCCTTGGGGCAATGGCTAAAATTTTTGAAGACCCATCACCTTCCAAGTCTTGTATGAACTTGACATGAATTACCTCATTTAGTCTTCCTGACAGTCATATCATTCAGGTACTACTGTTTTTCCTATTTCATGCCAGGTGTCTGACTTCATAGTAATTATGTGGTTAGACATCGTATACAGGGTTGAACTCGGTGACTGGTATTTAGTTCACCTGCCAGAGGCCGGCTCCGGCAGGTCCAGAGGTCCCTAAAGGATGGACAGTGTCGGCGAGAGAGAGTGAGAGAGCCCCAAGATTCTTTCTGATCACCAGGCAGGCATCTCCATCCTGTCGGTTTTGGTGTCTTTATTTAAAGGTTCAACAACAACATGAGATCAGAAAAAGGAATTTTTACAAGGGGAAGCTCTTTGTGATAAGAAACTTTGAAAAGTGTGCAAGAACAAGTGTTTTGGAAATATTCTTGCAGAATTACCCCAATCATAGTGAGGCTGAGTAAATCTTACAACTAAGGAAATAACAGGATGTTCTTAGTGAAAAACAGGACGACGTGCATATTTGTTCTAAGTTAATAACGCTAGGATTAGGACATAGGTTAAGTGTATAGATGGGCTGGGAGCCATTCCATCTGGCTCAAAAGAGGACGAATGTTTTTAAACTGGTTAATAAGTTGTTTGTGGAAAGCTTTTTGACTTGATGCTGAATGTGTAAACACTATGGAGGCCCTAAATGTGTTGGCCTTTGTTTTTGGGTTATGTTTTAGCTACTCTTATCTACCCTCATCCCAGCCAACCCTGTAAGGGAGGGTGTTTGCAGAAAGTAGGCCTTGGGGAAGGGACTGCCATACATCACCAGTTAGAAGAAGGTGTAAGTGTTTTATCTATTCCTTAACTCTAAATTAGGCTCTTTGTCTCGGGGCCAGGCTCAACTGTAACTCTTGTGTTCTTAACCCACTTTATTATCTAAGTCTTGGATCTGCAAGGCCCATAGGAAGAGCCTTTTGACAATCATCCACAGAGTTTTCATCTAAAATCTCTTTTGTAAAGGCAGGAATATGCTTTTCCTTATGAGGTATCTGTGTTCGGAATATTGGTCTGATATGGAATATTATGAGACCCGGTCAATACCAGTGCCTCGCTTCCAACATGAGCCAGTAGTAGCAGAAAGAGATACCAGTTTTCGTGTCTCGTGGCAGGAGCTGTGCAAACACTGCCATTTCCTTGCTGTGACTGCCATCCAGAGAGGCTGGTGCAGCTCCCAGCATTCACCCAAAACTCCTGCTCCCTCTTTCACATCGTGGGGCTGTTCCTGGTGGACAGCTGTGCAGCCCAGACGTTCCCCGCAGTCTCTGTTTCAGTGTGGCTGAGCCCGAGTTCTCACCAAAGGACCAAAGTACAAGAGGTATTAGTATTGGTCTCTTCCTGTCTGAGACTTTTAAGAGGCAGGAGTCTCCACTCTTGCCTTTCCTGTCAGCTCTCTGTGGAGGCTCCAAGGCCTTATTCTTCATGTTTTATAGATAAAGAAACAAACCTGTGTGTAGAGACCTCTGCCTGTCCCGCCTCTGAGGGATCTTCTCCGAAGGCCCCATCCGAAGGCATTCCCCTCAGGCCATGCTTCCCCAGCACGCTGTCCTTTGCCCAGCTCTGACTTCTCTCACAGCACTTCTCTAGCTGAAACTGCCTCGTTCACTTCATTGTGGTGGGTCTTCTCATCAGGATCCCAGCCGCAGGACAGTGACCTTTCTGTCTGGGTCACCACAGGGTGCCTTGCTCCTCCAGCGGTGTCTGGAGCATAGGAAGCACTCACAAGGTGGTTTTTGGTTTTTGGTTTTTTAATGAATGAAAGCATATTTTCTTGACAAACCCCCTAGTAATAACACTCCTTTTTTTAGAAAACTCAGCCAGGACCCCTGGGTGGCTCAGTTTTTTGAGGGTCTGACTTCAGCTCAGGTCATGATCTCACAGTTCGTGAGTTCCAGCCCCACGTCGGGCTCAGAGCCTGGAGCCTGCTTCAGATTCTGTGTCTCCTTCTCTCTCCCCCCCCCATGCCCTGTCTCTCTCAAAAATAAACATTTAAAAAATTTTTTTAATAAAAAAGAATTAAAAAGTCAGCCTTCTAGGACCCCCGGGTGGCTCAGTCAGAAGCTTCTGATTTCAGTTCAGGTAACGAACTCAAGGCTCCCCCACATCAGGCTCTCTGCTATCAGTGGATAGACCGCTTCAGATCTTCTGTCCCCCCTGCCCTCCCGTCCCTCTCCCACTTGTGCTCACTCTCTCTCTCTCTCTCTCAAAAATAAATAAACATTTGAAGACTGGATGAAATGCTTGAGACGTGGATCTTCTGCAGAAGATGTGGTAATGCTGCGTGGGAGGGGTGCCAGTTGAGGGCTGGAGGGTGGTGGGGGGTCTCTCTCTGGAGGGAGGGAGGCTGAGGAAGAGGCGGGTGGGACCTAGCAAGGGGAGGCTGGGATGCCCACCTGGAGTTTCCGATAACTTTACAGTTGCTGTCCTGGCCACCAGGGTGTCTGTCAGTTGGTCACGCTGTCAGGACAAGGCTCCTAATTGAACACCAGGAAACACTGAATAGAGGGGTTCCTGTTTTGGATTTAAAGGCGAGAAGGATCAAATGCCAGATAGGACAAGCTCACTTATGGATTTCTGTTTATGGCTCAGGTGCTGACCCGTGGGGTGTGCCGACCTGTGGGGTGTGCCAACCCTTGGTGTGGTTCTGGTCATGGCCCTCGCCTGGCAGGAGCACTGCTTCAAGTCACCTCCTCAGAGGTTTAGCGCCTGCTCTGTCCCAGCCCTTGGCCCGTGGCTGAGGATACGGCAATGAACCAGGCAGATCCAGCCCCTCCCCCATCAGCAGAAAATCTGGACCTTGGACAAGAGTCCTGCCTCATCCCCTCTAAGGCACTGCTGTTTTAGGCACTACTAAGAAAGAAAGAAAATGTTAATTAAATGATGACACAAATCTCTTACATCGAATTTTTATTTTATGCTCATTGGAAGAGTTCTTTTAAACTTCACTGAGATTTTATATACTTTTGTGAACATCTAAAAAGAAAAATTGATGAGGGAAAATAAATCACCAAAGATATTCCTACAACTTCTTTACAGTCAGAGCCCTTCTCTTCTGAATTTTTTTTTTTTAAGTATTTTTACACACCCTGTCATCCTTTGTGCCACCAAGAGTGTGAGCAATGCAGCATTCCTTAGAAAAGTCCATAAAGGAACTAAAAGCTACTGGGGCTGGGCTCAGATGCTGGCTTTTGGCTCCCACTTTGGTAATGATGCTAAGGGCCCCGTCCTGCTCTCTGGGCCCCACAAACCTCTGGTTCCAGGGGCTTCAAGGAGGGCTCCACTCCTCGTCCCCAGGGTGTCCTTCCACACCGCTGACACCCTTCCGTGAGTTTTGACGCTGGCACATTGGCGCCTGGGAACTACCCCACAGCGACTGCTTAGTCTGGCCAACAGCGTTCGCAAGTTACGCCCCCGACTGGAGGGAAGCAGAATGTGCAAGAACGAGCACCTGTGAACCTGTGAAGTCTGGTTAGTGTAAGGATTCTGAGCAGCACAGAGAGGAAGTCTGAAATGCTGTGAGCACAGAGAGCAGACAGGGTCCTCCCTTATGTGTAGGCAGAGGTCCCCAGGGAAGGAACCTCTGGGCCGAGACCAGAGCATGCGAATGGGAAAGGCCAGGGGAAAAGAGGGGAGAGCCGTGGAGGAGGGGACAGCCATTGCAAAGGACCAGAGTTGAGACAGAGGGTAGAGGGTTTGAAAGCTTCTTGGTCCGTTCACAAAATGGGCTTTTCTGTAGTGGAGGGCTCTGTGCTCGCCACAGAGAGGAGTTCGTTGTGGTTCTGTTGGCCTTTGACAGCTAATTGCTCATTGTCAGCTGTCTCGTGGAAACCGCAGGAGGAATCAGTGGTGCAGTGAGCATGTTAATTTACATGTTTTCCTGAATCTTGCATTGAAGATATTGTGTAGATCTAGCATTTTGTTTTTATTTTTGAAGCTTTATGTTATTACCTATATATGATGAGAGCAACATTAATATAGTTAGATCCAAAACTATGAAAAAACAGCATTCACCCACGGCCCCACCATTCCGCAAGTTCCACAGATGATCTGTTCAGTCCTTGCTTGAATGTATACGTGGAGTTTGCAACTGAAATCAAACTGATTATAATCACAGATTCTGCTTTCTCTCTCTCTCTTCTTGAAATTACAAAATTCAGTATTTAGTAACATGTCTCTGTTGCTATGAAGTCTTCATAATTGGGCATAATATGACAGTCATCCAAGTAAGATATTCCTTAATTTATGTAACCATTCACTTTTGAACATGTAAGTTGTGTTTGAGCTTTTAGCTACTATACATGATACTATATTGAACATTTGCAGGGGTTAGTAAACCATAGCCCATCCAAATCTGGTCTGCCAGCTGTTCTTATAAATAAAGTTTTACTGAACACAACCAAGCTCCCTCACTTATGGATTGCATATGGCTGCTTTTGTGCTACAGTGGTGGTGTTGATAGCTGTAGAGATTGTATGGCCCTCGGAGCCTAAAATATTGACTTACTAGTTCTTTACAAAAAAAAATTGCTAACCTCTAGAGCTTTCTTCTAGTTAGCATTCATCTCCTTAAGATAAATTCCAAGAGAGAGGATTATTCACTCAGAGGATATATAATGTTTATTTTTGAAAGAGAGAGAGGGGGCATGAGCAGGGGAGGGGCAGAGAGACAGACACAGAATCTGAAGCAGGCTCCAGACTCTGAGCTCTCAGCACAAAGCCCGATGTGGGGCTTGAACTCAGGAACTGTGAGATCATGACCTGAGCCGAAGTCAGATGCTTAACCGACTGAGCCACCCAGGTGCCCCTAATGTTAATGTAGTTTTGAGAGAGAGAGAGAGAGGGAGGGAGGGAGAGAGGTAAGTTGGAAAGGGACAGAGAGAGAGAGAAACACAGAATCCAAAGCAGGCTCCAGGTTCTGAGCTGTCACCACAGAGCCTGATGCGGGGCTCGAACTCACAAACTGTAAAATCATGACCTGAGCTGAAGTTGGACACTTAACTGACTGAGCCACCCAGGCGCCCTGAATTTCTCCCAGTTCTTTTTTTTTTTTAACGTTTTATTTATTTCTAGGAGAGAGAGAGAGAGACAGCGTGAGCAGGGGAGGGTCAGAGAGAGAGGGAGTTACAGACTGAAACAGGCTCCAGGCTCTGAGCTGGCAGTCAGCACAGAACCCGACGCGGGGCCCGAACCCACGAACCGCAAGATCATGACCTAAGCGAAAGTCTGACGCTTAACCGACTAAGCCACCCAGGCGCCCCATCCCAGTTCTTAACTGTATTAGTTAATATAGTTAGACTTGCTGCTGTAATAAAAAGACCCTCAATTTCAGTGCTTTCACATAGTAGCCCTTCCTCTTCCTTGTTCCCTGGCTAAGTGCCACTTCTCACCTACAGCTCTGTACTTTGGAAGGAGTACAGATTTTGATATCGCTTAAGCATCTCTGCTACGATTGCTGTTAAAACTCTTTTTAATTATTCAAAAATATCTGATATACATATGATACATATTATATACCTCATATGTAATGTATATCCTATATAATAATGTATACTCACATAGTTCAGAATTCACAACATCCCTAGGAAACATTTCTCTACCCCTCTGCTCTGTTGGCCACCCTTCCCAGCTTGTACTCACTGCTCCTACCTTGCCTTTTAAAGTTTTTATTATGGGAGATTTTTAGCATAAGCATGCCGAGAATATTATAATGACCCCACAGCTACCCTACCCATCCCGCAGCTAAAACAGTTAACCAGTACATGGCTAGTCTTGTTTCATCTTTGTCTCCAGTCTACCCCACGGATTACTTTGGAGCAAATCCTAGATTCCATAGTTCAGTATGCATTCTGTGGGGTTTTTTTTTAATGTTTATTTATTTATTTTGGGAGACATTGCATGCCAGTGGGAGAAGGGGCAGAGTGAGAAAGGTAGGGAGAGAACCCCAAGCAGGCTCTGTGCCTTAGGGCTGGAGCCAGCAAACCCTGAGATCATGAGCTGAGCTGAGATCCAGAGTTGGATGCTTAATGGACTGAGCCACCCTGGTGCCCCAATATGCATTCTTTTATAATAACAGACACTTTTTACTATGTTATGTTATCTGGTATGATATACATCCACACCTTAAAAAACTAACAATGATTCCTTAACATCATCAAATATCCAGTCTGTTCAGGATTCCTCAAGAGTGAGTGTGTGTGTGTGTGTGTGTGTGTGTGTGTGTGTGTGTGTGTTTAAAACAACTGGTTTGTTCAAATCTGGATCCAAATGAAAACCACACATGTATTTTATTTATATGTCTCTCAAGTTCCTTTTTTTTCTTTTAAATGTTTTTTAATGCTTAACTGACTGAACCACCCAGGCGCCCCTCAAGTTTCTTTGAATCTGTGCATCCCTCCCCCTCCTTCTTTTTCCTTATACTTTATTACTTGAATAAACCTAGTCCTTCATTCCTGCCCAGTAGATGTGTCTGAGTGCATCCCTATGGTGTCATTACTAAGTTCTCCAGTCCTCCGGATTTCCTGCAAATTGGCAGTTGGACCTAGAGGTTCATCAGATTTAGATTTGTTTGTTTGTTGCAGGGCCACCTTATGGGTGGTGATGTGTATTTCCATCAGCAGATACATGATGTCTGGTTATCTCTATTTTTGTGGTATTAAGAATGATGAGTGGGCTTAGCTGATATCAACCTGATCCTTCCACTATACTAACGTGGGCACCTTGTTATTTTGACGCTTTTCACCTTGCTGTTGCAATGTAACAGTAGGTATAGAAGTCATAACACAAGGTTCTGTAAAACATAATGATTTATTTGCTTATTTCCTCAATGTTTGCCCCACAATCGCCAGTTTGGGCAGGGGACACATTTCAGAGTTTATTTCCTGGGAACTCTCTCCACCCCCTCAATCCTAATAGCCAACCCAAGCTTTCTTGGTTCAATTTTTATGCTTAACTCTGCATTGACCTTGAAAGTGTGTGCCTGCTTGTCATTCTTCATACTGGAACTTCAGCCCTGCATTCCTAGTTCCTGTTTGGTGCAAATCTCTGCTCTTCCCTGAGCATTTGACAGTTCCTACTAAGGCTGCTTTCTTACTTTAGGAAGACGGCAAGCACAAATCGCTGAAGCAATAAATATTCAAATCACACAGACCATCTGCCCTGGAATAGATGTCCACTTTAAGCCAATGTCAATCCCTGTTCCTTGGGGCCAGGGAGAGGTGAAGAAAAATACAGGCCAAGCAGTGCCGGAAGAGCCCTCTCCCCTGGGAGGAAAAGAGAGGCTGGTGAAGCAGTGGTTTCTACTGAGTTTCTAATTCACATGCAAAAAGAGACTTTTTGCAGAAAATTGAGTGAAGGCGGGGAGGGGTAATGATAAGCCAAGAATATAGTGATATAAGACCTGCAGATTGTCGTATAGGAGGATTAGGAGGAACTTGACGGAGGAACAAGGGGGAGAAGAAGGGGGGAAATGGTGGGGGAAAGGGAGAGAGGCAAACCATGAGAGACTCTTGAATGCTGACAAAAACTGAGGACTGATGGATGGGGGGGGGAGGGGGGGAGGGGCATGGAGGAGGGCACTTGTGGGGATGAGCACTGAGTGTTATGTGGAAACTAATTTGACAATAAACTATTTGTAAAAAAAAAAAAAAAAGACCTGCAGATTGTTTACCGTAATAGAATTGTTCCCTGGACCACATGAGGGTTTTATTTTGTATTCAGTACACATGGAGCATGTAATTTGTGCCCGATGCTGTGCTCGGTGCTTTATTTGGTATTACTTCAGATGAGATAACCCTCTAAATGGGGGACTGTTTGTCATCCCCACTTTCCAGATGGGAAACCTGAGGTTCTGGAAGGCTATGTAGCTGTCCCAAGTCACAGAGCTAGCAAAATTCCCACTGTTGGACAGAGATCTCGGGTAAGTCACCTTACCTCTTTGTTCCTCAGTTCCCTCATCTGAGAAATGGGGATGCTGGTATTACCTGGTCCCCAGGTTACTGTGCAGGTCCTGTATGAAGTATTGGAGCTCTGAGGAAATGTTAGTTATTATTCTGTTACTTCTTCTTGGTGTCCTAGTGAGATCGTTAAGCCTTTCCCCAGAAATCAGTGGGATCTCTTCATATTTATAATAGTCCTATTTCCTACAAGGTCTTCATCCTCTTTCCCGCCGTGCATGTCCCCATCTTATTTCTAGGAGCCTGTTCTGGTCCTATTGATAGGAAAGTTAGATTGGCACAGGTCAATGTCAGCATGTGGAAGGAACTCACTCAGAGTATGCAGAAGTTTAATTTTGCATGTAGCCATCCAGTATAGAGCATGTGACATGTGCCAGGCTCATACTTTTTACCCAACAGAGAGGTGTCAAAGTCATGAAGGAAGAGCATAGGCTTGGCCTTTGCCTTTACCACTCATCAACCCAGTAACCCTGGGTAAATTATGTTTCTTTTCTTGGTCTCAGATTTCTCTCCTGTGCAGTAGAAGGAAAATGTTCAAGATCCCCGTTGTTCTAGCTGTTATGTATACCGAAGTGTGTGCTGGGTCAGAATGTGAATCACTGAGCAAGTTCAAAAACGCCTGGGCGCTGGCGTGGGTGAGCTGTGGGTGTTGGGGGCTGTGTCATTCCCATAGCAGGGGCGTTTCTGGACGGTTTGTATGTTATCAATAAAATTCCAGGGCAGAGAAAAGGTCAGAGTTCTGAGAAACGACTGTGGAAATGCCGCCGTGAGGTCTTTACAAAGCATGGTGAGGGCTGGGACCTCTGACTTTTTTCTCCTCCCCAGCAGCCTCCCACTGTGTGGTTTGGCAGTATGGTCACACCATTTCCATCCATTTAAAAAGTGCAGTGGTTTTTAGTATATTCAGAGAATATGTGCCCGCCACCACCACAACCAATGTCAGAAATTTTAGAAGAGTTCTGTGTTTTGACAGATGCATAGTCATGTCGCTATCACCACAGCATGATAGAGAACAGCCCCATCACCCCTCCAAAATGCCCCTGTGCTGTTCCTTTGTAGTCAGTCCCTCTCCCCACCTTGTAACCCCTTTGCCTTTCCATGTATGTTTTAGAATCAGCTCGTCAATACATACCTGTGAATCCTACTGGGATTTAGTGGGGATTTTATTGAGTCTGTATATCAACATAGGGGGAATTGGCATATTAATAATGTTGCATCTTCCAATCCAGAAACATGGATTATACCTCTCCATTTATTTAGGTCTTCTCTGTTTTCATCAGTGGTTTTTTTTTAATTTTTAATGTTGATTAACTTTTGAGAGAAAGAGAGAGAGATTTCGAGAGGGGGAGAGGCAGAGGGAGGGGGAGAGAGACACAGAATCTGAAGCAGGCTCCAGGCTCTGGAGCCCAACACAGGGCTCCAACTCATGAACCATGGGATCATGACCTGAGCCAGAGTCAGACCCTTAACTGACTGAGCCCCCAGCCATCCCAATCAGTATTTTTTAAAAAAATTATTTATTTTTTTAAAAGTGGGCTCCAAGCCCAATGTGGGGCTTGATCTCATGTGGGGCTTGATCAAGGGTTGCACGCTGCATTGACTGGACCAGCCAGGCACCCCTCTTTTATTAATGTTTTGTAGTTTTTAGTATATTCCAAAGTTAGATTTTTACCTAATGAATATTTCCTTTTTTCTTTTTTTGATGCTACTATAAATAGTCCTATGTGTTTTTAATGTTTAATTTCAATGGTTTTTTGCTAATATATTGATTTTTGTATATTGATCTTACAACCTGTGACAATGCTAAACTGATTGATAGATTCTTGGATCTTCTTATGGAGATTTTTTTTCTACATAGGTAGCCCTATTGTTTAAAATAAAGAAGTTTTGGGGGACCTGGGTGGCTCAGTTGACTAAGCGCCCAACTCTTGATTTAGGCCTAGGTCATGATCTCATGGTTCGTGAGTTAGAGGCCCACGTGGGGCTCTTAGCACAGAGCTGCTTGGGATTCTCTCTTTGTCTGTATCTCTTCCCCTTCCCTGCTCATGCTCACAGTTGCACGCTCTGTCTTTCAAAATAAACATTTTTTAAAAACAAGTTTTATTTCTTCCTTTTCATTCTTTCATTTCTTTTTCTTACCTTATTGCAGCTTCCAGAAATATGCTGAATAGGATTGGTGGGAGATGACGACCTTTCCTTGTTCCTTAGGGGAAAGCATTCACTTTCTCCCTACTGAGCCCGATGTTAGCTGTAGATTTTTGGGTACATGCCTTTTATTGGGTTAAGGCATTTCCCTGCTATCCTAGTTTGCTGGAAGTTTTTATCATGAATGGCTATTGAATTTTGTCAAGTGCTTTTTCAGCATCAACTGATACACATACCTGGTTTTTCTTCTATTGGTCTGTTAATACGATATATACGTTGATTTAAAAAAAATGTTTAATGTTTATTTATCTTTGAGAGGGAGAGATTCACAGACAGAGCTTGAGCAGGGGAGGGGCAGAGAGAGAGAGGGAGACACAGAATCCAAAGCAGGCTCCAGGCTCTACACTGTCAGCACAGAGCACGACGCAGGGCTCAAATCCACAAGCTGCGAGATCATGACTTGAGCTGAAGTCGGACACTTAACTGACTGAGCCACCCAGGCGCCCCATACACTGATTTTCAAATGTTGAACCAGCCATGCCTTCTGGAATAAACTTTAGTTAGTTGTGCATCTATATATTTTTATATATTGTTGGATTTGAGATACTAATATTTTGTTGAGGGTTTTGATAGCCCAGAAAGAATTTTCCCATAAGCTTACTAATGACCCAACCGCACTTTCAGTCCATCCCTTCAAGATATTCACACACTGATAGTCTGATGTGGGTTTCTCAGAATCCTTGTCTCTCTTTCTTCTTGTGATTGCTGTTCTTGTTGGCTTTACCTGTTTCTCACTTCTGCCCACATGTTAAAACAAACAAACATGAAACTAGAAACCCACCTCAGAAAGAGGATTGAGGAAGAAGCCTTTGAGCCCAGGTGCTAGATTCAAGTGGGTTTGCCTCGCCTCACTGAGATCCTGAATGCCCTGCCACCATTACTGCCCTTGGAGGGCAGTGTACTTGAGTTGGATTTACCTGAGTGGTCCAGTTCCCCATTAGCGGGTGCAGGAGGGGAGGCTTTGTTTAGGACATGCCCTCTCTGCTTCCTCCAGAGACATCCAGACTCTGACAGAAGTAGGGCTGCTTGGTGGAGACTCAAAGGCCCTCTTTGTCTTACCACCAGGCGGCTTTGGCGGCAGCGAAGAGGGCTCAGCGTGACCCTACAGGTCAGTTAGGGAAACGCAGGGAGTGGCTGGGTTCCAGCCTTCCTAGGTTACTGTCAATAAGTGAAGGCCAAGGGGGCGGAGAAAGTTCTGAAGAGAGGTCTTTTGTTTTCACCCGGCACTGAGAGGACTCCGAAGAGAGAGAGCAAAGGAGAATGCAGACCCAGAGGAGGGCCTGCCTAGAACCTGCCTTCTGAAATGACTTCGCTGAACCTGCGGATGCAGGTCACGATAACCAAGCCTTTGAACTGGGGACAGTGTAGCCAGAGGAGGGAGGAAGAAAGGGTGAGATGTCCACACCCCCCTACTCTTGCCTGTTTGAAGCGGGAGGTTCACCATGGGCAGGCTTTCTGTTCTCTAGAAGCACAGACCGCCAGACGGCAGGCAGGAGAGGGCCCCTCTGGAGGGGGCTGTTCTCCAGAACTGGGTCACAGAGCAGGAGAGGGGACAGCTAGTGGCCTGCAGAAGGGGGAGGACTGGCATACTTTCCTTTATTTTTTTTTTTATGTAAAAAAATTTTTTTTAATGTTTTATTTATTTCTGAGAGAGAGAGACAGCGTGAGCAGGGGAGGGTCAGAGAGAGAGGGAGACACAGGATCTGAAGCAGGCTCCAGGCTCTGAGCTAGCCATCAGCAAAGAGCCCGATGCGGGGCTTGAACCCATGAACCGCGGGATCATGACCTGAGCCAAAGAAGGACGCTTAACCGACTGAGCCACCCAGGCTCCTCGGCATACTTTCCTTTAATCTGTGGTTTCGTATGTGGAAGTGTTTGGACAGACAGAATTGCCATTTGGAGCACTTTGTCAGCAGACTGAGGAGTGTGAGGCAGCTACCTCGCTACCAAGGAGTTTCCTGTTGGAACTCACCAGCTGCGGGGACACAGGTGGGCTACCTCCTCGCCCACCTGTCCCCTCTGGCTGGTGCTGAGTCTAGTCCCGAGTCCCTTCTGCCCCTTCTCCAGCACATCTGTGATTGGAATAGTTTTCCAGAAATCCAGTTCTGCCTGTGGCTGTTTTCTGCCCAGTAACCCTCGCTGGCTCCCCATTGCCCATCCATCACAACTACTCTCCTGGCCTGGAATCTGATGCCCGCTCCTCCCTGCCAGCTTTGTTCCCGCCACACTCCTTTACACACATGAGGAGTTTGCCCAAAATGGACAGGTCACCTGGGTCCAAATACGCCCTGGGCTTTTGCACCCGGTAGGCTTTCCTTTGTGCTCCCTCTGTTGGAAGCCCCCATTTTCTCTTCTCTGTGTGTTCAAATCCTGTCTCTCACAGAGTCCTCACGAAGGCCACGATTGTCCCTACAGAGGGCATGCCTGACCTTCTCCCTTTTCCAAGGCCCTTCCTTACAAATCGCACCTCCCCGGTGGCATTTATCTCATTTTGTTTTACAGTACTCGGGCAAGTCTGAGGCTGCTTCTCCTTGAGGACAGGGCCTGTGTCTAAGCTGTCCTTATATTGTTCTCACCACCTGGTGGTGGCACACTGCACTTACGGCAGTCACTGTGTGCCAAGAACACCTCGAATGTTATTCTTCCCCGAAAACCCCTGAACGAACTTTTTAATGCCTAATGTTTGTTGAATGTTTACTAGAGACATTCCAGGCTGTTCTCAGTGTTTTGCCCCAATTGGCTCAGTTAATCCTCGTATCACCTCTGTGTGGTAGGATTAATTACCCCCCTTGTAAAGATGAGGAAACTGAGGCACAGAGTGGTTGACTGGCCCACTCGTCATTGTGTTTGCTGAGTGAGAGGTTACTCACTGTGCCTCCCACTCAGCTGTACTTACTCGAAGTGGGCACCAGCCTTTGGCCAGCGCTCAAGCCTGCCTTCTCCATGCCTCCCTGGGTGCCATACGATGGCCACGCATCCTTAGCAAGTGTGGTTTTCCATCAGTGACACATGCTTCCAATCCCTTAATGGTTCTTGTATTCTTGCTTTGTCATATTTTATCCCAGACTAATTTCTTCTTCCCCAGGCTGGCACTTTCTTGGCATCACGCTGCCCCCATTTTTAATCAGGGCCTCCCACACCCATATTCTCAAATCCAGCTGGCGCTCACTTCTGGCCCAAGCCCAGGGCTGGATGCCAGGCCTCCTGCTGGGACTGGCCCCATGGCTTCTCCAAATATTTACTTCCCCAGGAGAGCCTCCAGAGTATGGAGCAGCATAACAGTCCTCCTGCGTCAGGGTGTCCTCAAGATTGTCTTTGACAAAGTAGAAAGCAATGAAGCCTTGTGTCCCTTTTGCTGAGCATGAGGCTGGCCACATGGCAGGTCCCTAATAAATAATCACTGAATAAATAACTTGATTCTTCTTTCCACTTTAAAAACTAGGCTTGGGATGCCTGGGGGGCTCAGTTGGTTAAGCGTCTGACTTCAGCTCAAGTCATGATCTCACAGTCCATGAGTTTGAGCCCCGTGTCGGGCTCTGTGCTGACAGTTTGGAAGCTGGAGCCTGCTTCGGATTCTGCGTCTCCCTCTCTCTTTCTGCCCCTCCCCCGATCATGTACTCTGTCTCTCTCTCTCTCATTAAACATTTATTAATGTTTAAATAAATAAACATTAAAAATTAAAAAAAAAAACCAACTAGGCTTCTCTGGGAAAGCAAGGCAGCTCTACCAACAGATGTATGAGTCAGCTTGTGCTGTGTGACAAACAGTCTTAAATTCTGGCCACATGTCTCCCATCCTCCAGGACCCTCAGGCCAGTAACTGGAGTAAAGTAAATGAAGATTGTGTTGTCACAAAGCACCCATTAGGCAGGATGCACTCCTCAACCTCACCAACCTACCCTTGGCTGCGGCATGTGGGGTATGTGTGGACGTAATTGGTAGTAGGCTCTTGTTTTCCAATGAAATCTTACCGAGAAGCATAAATAAGTGATTCCTACAGGCTGAGTTGTGTGGGGGCCGCGGGGGTCCTCTGGCTTCCCCCACGTGGATTCACGGCCATGGGGAAGCCCAAACTGAGGGCTCCCAAAAGTTGCCTCTGACTGTCAATGTCATGTTTCATTGAAGTAGAGCAGGCTGCAGCTTCCAGTGCGGCAGCTTTAGCTCTGTCAGAGCCTCAGGAAGAGCCCGTGCTCAGTGATGCAGGATGGAGGTGGGCATTTTGGAGCCATTCTTGGGCCTCCCCACCATGGCGATTGTGTGGTATATTTAGTGGCGATATGCCCCAAGGTGACAGCTGTGTCTCAGCTGAGGCTGCCTCGAGAGCATCTCTTCGTAGGGGTTATTTTGAAGCTTGAGTACCAGGTGCGGGCACAGATGTTGTCTGTCTCTCACCCGGGGCCCGTCACCACCCTCTGGACAGATCTGTTTCCCTGTGCAAAGAATGAAAACTCGAAACCCCGAACAATTCATATGCTCCTTTCAAAACAGACCAGGCAGGGGGCCTCTTTGGTTTAATGCCGGCCCCAGCTGCTGTGGTTGCTTAGCAAGTTACCTCAGAATTTGGTGGTATAAAACCAATCCCTTATCCTCTCGAATTCTAGGAGTCAGGGATTTGGGCCGGGCACAGCGAAAAGGGCTTGTCTTTGCACCTGAATGCCAGGGCCTCTGCTGGGAAGCCTGGGAAGCCAGGCTGGAATAGGCTGATGTCTCACCCTCTCACAGGCGACAGTGGATGCTGGCTGGGGACGGGGGCCTTAGGTGGGGGCTCTTGGGCAGACACCTACATGTGGCCTCTCCACGTGGTCTGAGCTTCCTCAAAACATGGTAGCAAGACTCCAGGGCTGAGTGGTCTGAGATGGCCGGAAGGAGGTCGTACTGAGGCCCATGCATGACACAGCCTTGGGAAGCACACGGTGTCTTTCCCACCACTTTCTAGGTGGCCAGCGGGGCTGCCGAGTCCAGGGGAGGGGAGATAGATTCTGCTTCTGGATGAGGAACAGCAAGGTTCCGGAAATGTGAGACTGGAAATGTTGCTGTGGCCATTTGGGGGGAACACAATCAGTGACAGTGCACAGATGTAGTGTTAGGGGCTCTTTTTACACCTCATTGGTGAGGCCAAGGAAATCCGAATACCTCGCGGCAGAAAAGTGGGTTAATTAAGACTTTTGTGCCATTCCTCCCAACCCCCAGACCATGGAGTCCTGGGGAAATCTTTACACGTTAGGGCTTTGCTGATGAACTCATTTGCTCAGACTCGCAGCTTGGGAAAAACAGAAAAGGAAGCAGTATCGTGTGATTAAGAAACACATCCTGGGGGCACCAGGGTGACCTGTGTGACTCAGTTGGTTGAGCGTCAGACTTTGGCTCAGGTCATGATCTCACAGTTCATGGGTTCAAGTCCCACATCGGGCTCTGTGCTGACAGCTCAGTACAGGCTCAGAGCCTGGATCCTGCTTCAGATTCTATGCCTCCCTCTCTCTCTGCCCCTCTCCCCCTTTGTCTCTCTGTCTCTCTTCTCTCCTCGTGCTCTGGCTCTGGCTCTCTCAAAAATGAACACACACACACACACACACACACACACACACACACATATATTCTGGAGCTAGATGGAAAAACATGAATCCTACCTCTGGCTCTGGCTCTATCAAAAATGAACACACACACACACACACACACACACACACACACACACACACATTCTGGAGTTCTGGAGCCAGATGGAAAAACGTGGATCCCACCTCTGTGCTTATAGTTCTGCGGGCCTGGGGCAGGTTCCTCACCTGTGCCTCAGTTTCCTCCTCTGTAGAACTCAGGTAATAATAGAACTCACCTCCGCGCCTGATGAAATTAGCCATTTGCGGAAATAATGATCATATCAGTATTATTTCAGTAACTTCTAAAAAAATGCTTCTGTCCCAGCATGAGCTGTAAGCCGAGCTGCTGCTCCCTCTGGTCCTGGAGAAGATTCTTTGGCAATCGTACTCTTTTATTTTGTTAATCACCTCATCAGGGAACCTCTGAGAAAGAAACACTGGCTTCTTCTGCCTGTGAGACATGGCTACTCACAGAGGTTTTACCCATCTGATTTTATCCCGTTTTCTAGGATTTACAATCTTTAAAAAAAAAAAAAAGGAGCATTTAATAGATTTTCTGTGCTTTCCCATTTCTGAATTAATACGTTGGCTTGCCTTGATTCTAACACTTTATTGACTGTAAGACTCACTGCTGATTTGGGAATGTAGGGCAGGGGTTGGGGGGTGGTAGGTAAAGAGCACTAATCTTATGTAAATTACATTCCAATCTCTAGGTCGAGGCCTGTATGCCTGAGGGGTATTGGGGACGGGGCTTACAAAATTAGAATTAGGGAAACACAAAGTGTTCGTTAGAATGTAGAAATAACGGGAAAACACAAATGGGAAAATTAGAACCTCATGATTAGGTTGAGTGTGTAGTTTGAGAGTAGGGGTATACCACCTGGCCAGCTGGTCTGGAGCATGGACTCAAATTATCCTGAACTAACTAGAACACCCGCTCCCCTCACCTAAAACCCGAGTTACTGTGAACACTGACCACCTCCTTGGGCCTTGGCTTCCATTTCTCTCTAGGCACCCATGTAAGTATATTTTCACATTGTGACCTTCTTTGCCCTGGCACCTTTTTTCTATTGATTACTATGTTGGGAATATCTTCCCGTGTTATTAAAGCAAGATTGTTTAAAGCTACATTTGTCACAGTTACTAGAGTAACACATTTCAACATGGACATTTAAAAAAGAGGAAGAAAGCACACGGCAGTGGGGGAATCACCCATAACTCCATCATGCCAGAAATATTCACAGGTAACATTTTGTCTCTGGTAGTTTCCTTTATATTGTCTATAGTTTTATTTGGGTGGTGGGTGGTAGGAGGAATTACAGCTTTGCACCTGATTTTTTTTTCTTAGCTAGTTGGACATTTTTATTCATGGGTACGTAGTATTGCATCATGAGTATAAGCCATATTTTAATCAACATGTACTATTGAATGTTTAGTCTTTTAAAATTTTCCCACTTCTATAACTCTGTAAATGTTACTCTTGTAAATAAATCTTGGCTTATATCTGTGAATGTTTTAATAGGATAGTTTACTAGAGATGATGTTAGTGACTCAAAGGATATATACTTTTTTAGATATTTGATAGTTTGGTGTTAAGCCCAGAGATGCCTTTTCAGACCCAAGTTCAACCATCAACCGTACCTGTTAGTTTGCTATTAATATTATTTCACTGTTTATTGTATCCCTCTTTTGGGTCAAGCACAGAGCTGTATGTGCGTTAACGGATTTTGTTCTCACGGCATCCTTATAAGCTGTACTATCTGGATGGCGTAGAAAAGTGAGGCCACGCAGCTAGATAGTGGCACCGGCCACTGAGCTGAGGCAGTTGCACCAAAGTCAAGCTGCTTTCAGATATCAAACTGGATTTATATAGAATCAATCTGATGGCTGGAGCATCCGGTCTCTTCCAGTGTCTGTGGAAGGTCACCAGCCTCTTTGGACTGTAGGAACAGCCGTTCCTAGAAGCCTGATACCTAACCCAAGGAGGGACAAAGGCCTGGTCCAGCTGAATAGGATAAGCACTTGGTGAGTGAGTTCTTTCACTGAGTGGTTGCTTTGTGAGATCCAGGGAGGCCCAGACCCTGCCTGGATCTACAGGGAAGTTTCATCTTCTCAGGCACGTGAGACCCGGAAGGGGGTGAGGCAGATGCCAGAAAAGGGATGGGAGTGAAGTGTTCGAGGAGGTAACCTGAGTGGGTGGCTTACTTCCTGTCCATGAGTTTGAGCCCCGTGTCGGGCTCTGTGCTGACAGTTTGGAAGCTGGAGCCTGCTTCGGATTCTGCGTCTCCCTCTCTCTTTCTGCCCCTCCCCCGATCATGTACTCTGTCTCTCTCTCTCTCATTAAACATTTATTAATGTTTAAATAAATAAACATTAAAAATTAAAAAAAAAAAAACCAACTAGGCTTCTCTGGGAAAGCCTCAAGTCTTTGAGCACCTAAAGCACCTGCCTTTGCCTCGAGTCCCACCCCCTTTTTTTTGAGAGAGAGAGACAGAGCACCAGTGGGGGAGGGGCAGAGAGAGAGGGAGACATAGGATCTGAAGCAGGATCCAGGCTCCGAGCTGTCAGCACAGAGCTCCAAGTGGAACTCAAACTCATAAACCGTGAGATCCAGCGTGAGACTGACTGAGCCAGCCAGGCTCCCCTTGAGTTTTCCCTTTATTTCCACATCTCAACACTGACCAGGTAAAGGTACCTCCTAAGAGAAGAGGCAAAAAGAAACCAACAGGATTTCAGGGAACTGTCAGTGAGGAATGGGTTTAAGAGGCTGCTTGGCTCTTAAAAGCTAGAAGTCAAAGGTGTTTGTGAGACTCAGGCAGATGCTGGCAGAGGAAAGGTTTAAAAAGGAATTAAGCTGAAGTGTTAATGAACTTGTTAAGGAAGGAATGAGTCTTATCTTCCTGAAGGACTTTTTGTTCCTTTTTCTACTCACAGAGGATCTTTGGCTTGTAAAACCACACCACGTTTCCAGACATCTCGGGGGCTTGGATATGCTTTTCACAGCCCGCTGCCAAGTTGGTTAAATCAACTTGGTTGTTTTTTCCAATCCCGGAAAAACATTGCCCCAGAATGTTCCTTCTGTTCTCGGCAGAGGGTTGGATATTTTGTTCAGCCCTCCAGGTTCCAAGAGCTGTGGAAAGCTGCAGGCAACAGCTGTCCGCCCAGGGCCCACCTGCTCCCCACCTGGGGCCCCATTCAGATACCCATGTGCTTGCCTCACGTGCGCTCTCTACCTCGGTGCTTGGGCTTCATGACTCCTGGGAGCCCAGGACCCCATCGCTTGGTGTGGTTGGAATGTGAACTGTTACACTTTCATTCGATTTGTCTGAAGATCCCAAAAACTGTTTACTCTTGGAGGAAGCCTCGTGGCACCGCACTGCTGGGGTTTTGCTTGTGCTATGGGATTACTGCTTTACAGTTTAAAAAATAAAAATAACCCAAGGCGACTGGGTGGCTCAGTCAGTGAAGCTTCCAACTCTTGATTTTGGCTTAGGTCATGAGATAGAGCCCCATGTCGGGCTCTGCACTGGTAGCATGGAGCCTGCTTGGAATTCTCCCTTTCTCTGGCTCTTCCCTGCTCACGCTCTCTCTGTCTCTCAAAATAAATAAATTTTTAAAAAATTAAAATAACCATTTCCTAACTCCCACATGTGCCTTTATGGTAACGGTGATAACAGCAAATCTCAATTCCTTTTTCCCTCCCTCCTCCCTCTTAGTTATTAGTTATTTCCCTGAGCTTATTTGACATCATATTTTTGGCTATTTATTATGGAAATTCTCAAACACATACAGAAGTAGAGAGAAGAGCGCAGTGAGTGCCCACCCACCCCTCAGCCAGCTGCCTAGTACAGTTGCTGAACTGTACCCCTCCCCACTCATTCCCTCATATTGTTTTTAACAGCTTCACTGAGGTGTAAGTTATGGACAGTAAAGGCTTCTAGTTTTTACGTGTGTGATTCAGTGATTTTTAGTAAATTGACAAAGTTACCATAATCCAATTTTAGGCTATTTCCATCGCACCCGAAAGATCCCTTATGCCCAATTGTCTCATATTACTATAGAGCAGACCTTCTTGTGTTTTCGTCTCTTCCCTAAATATTTTAGTGTGTGACTAAATTGCTGGGCATCCTCTTTGCTCACCATGTTGGCATCTACTCAGACAGCCTCTCCTCTGCTTCTTCCTAAGAGCAAAGCCCTGCATTCATGCTGCCTTTCTATAAACCCTGGAGAGCCTGAGGGGAAATGATTACAGAAAAGCAGCTGCACCCACCCACCCTGCCAGCCCTTCTTACCCCAAGAGTGCTGCTGAGAGTCCAGCCTCACCCCAAGCTCAGGTCCGCACTTACCACTGAAAGCCAGTGCACTGGGGCTGGCCACTGGGGGTACATCAGGCAATGAGTCTGGGTCCCTGCCTGTGTGCCCAGGGGTCAGCTGTGCCCACAAGTAGGGATGCAGTGGGCAGAGGCTGGCTCGGCTGGGCTATGAGCTAAACAGTCAGCTCGTCTCAAACTAAAGCTTCACTGTGGCATGATCTGTATCTGGGTACCTGCATGCAGGTTGTGATTTACATGGTTTCCTGAGGAGCTCTTGCTTCTGGGGTTAAAGCCCCTGCTTGTTTTAGGGTGCACAGGATAAAAAGTGAATGTCTTAGTCTCATCCCACATGTAAAAGGTGGGCCTCTCCAGAGTGATGCTTTCACCTCCCCCCCGACCCCCCACCGTCTGTCTCACTCCCCTCCCGGGCATGAGTGAGTGGGGAATGTGGCCCAGCCTGGATCAGAGATCTCAGGATCTCTGAGATCCTGAGAAATGGACGTCAAATTGCATTCAGTCATGGATTCATTCATGTATTTACCCAATATCCACGGACAGATAACAAGGATACCATTCAAGGTTCCTGGCACTGGGGAGTGAACAAAACGGATTAAAACCCCTATCATCGTGGGGTTTACATTCAGGGATGAGAGACAAAAATAATAATAATAAACAGGTAAAATAAACAGCTTTGCTGGGCGATGATAAGGGCTCTGAAGCAGAACGACTGAATAAGTAGCATCTACAAATGATAAACAACCTTTTTAGAAGCAGCGTATAAAACTATACATGCAGTATGAGCCAATCTTTGGAAAGGAAAAATAATACATATAAGCTTTAAACATACATATGTGGAAAGAAATCCTCCCAAATGCCAGGGGTGGTATTTCTCTGAGAAACGGGATAATAGGTGATTTTTCTTTCTTTAAAAAAAATGTTTAATGTTTATTCACTTTTGAGAGAGACAGAGCGCAAGCAGGGAGGGGAAGAGAGAGAGAGGGAGACATAGAATCTGAAGCAGGCTCCAGGCTCTGAGCTGTCAGCAGAGCCCGACGCAGGGCTTGAACCCACCAGACGTGAGATCATGACCTGAGCCGAAGTCAGACATTCACCCAACTGAGCCACCCAGGCACCCCGATTTTTATTTTCTTAAGTAGATACTTGCATGAATTGATTTTCTGTAATGAACAAGTATTGATGGTATCTTTGAGTATATTTGGTTTAAACAGACTTGACATAATTACCATTCCTAACAGACCCTTTCAGAGTTGGAGTCCCAGAGCCTTGTTTCCAGAATGAGGGAAGCTGAGGAAAGAGCAGGACTTCCCTTCCATCATGCAGAGTCCCAGACAATGTTCCATTCCATGCTTGCTCCCAGCAGGATCAGGACAAAGGATTCAAGTCCTTGCTAAAAACAGAGGCCAAAAGCTGGGAGGAGGGCCTGTGAAGAGAATCAGGTCCTGTAGGCAGAGCAGTGCAGTGGTTAGACTGAGGGCCCTGAAGCAGCATGCCAGGGGCCCTGCTGGCTCCTCTACCTGGCTGTGTGACTTTGAGCAAGATGCTTAACCTCTCTGTGCTTTGAGTTTCCTTGTGCAAGGACAACAATAGCAGGACGGGGACTGTTGTGAGGGTGAACTTGTTTGAATATTGAAGAGCATTTAGCTCAGTGCCCGGATAGAGGAAGAGTAAGCACTCAGAAGGGGTAGTACCCGTCGTTTGTGGAGCAAGTCAAGGAGGGCAGAGTGAGATCAGCGACGGTGACTGAGAAAACATGGCACTGAGGAGACCACATGTGAAACAGACAGGAGGTAGCTGTGGGCACTGGATCCAAGCTGCCGGCCAAGCCCCGTGTCCTTTCTTTGGGAACCATGCCCTTTATCTCTCTCCGCTGCCCCAGAGGCTCTCAGGGGTTTGTCCCTCCTCCTTTGGTGCCACTGCTTGAACTGACCTCACTGAGGGCCAGCTGCTGAGCAGGAATGCAGTGCAGATTTCTCCGGGGCAGGTGTTGAGGAAGTTCCTTAGAGAAACCTCAGAGGAAGAAGGGTGGGCGGGTCTGGTTCATGTAGCCCCGCTTCCCGGTCACCACCTTCTCACACGTCTCAGACGTGATGACGCTGGGGGGAGGGGAGATTGGGTACAAGCTCAAGCCACTGAGGCATGGCAGCCCATCCCTCTGGAACCACACTCCCGCTTCCCAGAGTCCTGGGAGTCAGGCAGGCCTGACTTGTATTGGGCTCCGCCATCGACCATCTGTGCAGGTGACCCACCCTAGTCCTCCCTTCCTCTCACCTGTGAGTGGGGCACAGTGCTGCCTGGCTGACGGGTCAGCATCACACCACGTGGCACCTGGGACGTGCTTCGCAGGTGGCGGTTCCTGCCTCCTCTCACCTCCGCACCCTGCAGGGCTCCCGATTCACTCCCTGGGTTTCAGGCAGTGACCTCCAGACCCTTCAAGCTGTATCCCATTCTTCTGAACTTCTTGTGATCTTTGGAAAACCCGTCCTTTCCTTCTTAGCTTATCTCAGATTATAATGAAGAATGTGTGATCATGTGGACGTGGATGGTTACCTCTTCCTTTAGATCGGGAGCTCCAGGAGCGCAAGGACTGTGTCTGCTCCGCTGATGACTGTCGGAAGTGCCCAGCACAGAGGAGGCAGGAAAGGGTTCTGAGTTGTCATCAGGAGAAAGGAGAGTGAATTGGAACAAAAAAAATTCGCTCCGCCCATTCTTCTGACACACATTCGTTCAGTAGCCAGTGTTGAGGCTGGAATGTCCTTGGGAGACTCGGCTTTGGGGCCCCAGGGCTCCAGCCATCACTTTCGGCGCGGGGAGTGTGCACTGCCGCAGGCTGGCCTGTGTCCTTGCTCAGCCCGGACTCGCTCACTGGGCGATTGGTGCAGGGCCTGTCTGCAGCTCAGCCTCCTCTCTGCGAACCTACATCGTGGGTCCCAGTGAGGCCGTAGGGGCAGGTGCTCCTAAAGCACTGAGAGCTCGGTGCACGGTGAGTGCTCCGTGTTGGCTTCAGCCTCTGCTCTTCTTGTCACGGGAGCCGTGTCAGTAGGCTCTGCCCTGTGGTTGAGCCCTCCATTCCCTGCAGCATCTCCACATTGTTTCAGCTGCCCTTGGTCCTCTGTGAGGACCTGCTTCTCAGGGCAGGTGACCGCCCACTGCCCATGCAGCATGTCCTCCCTGGTCAGTGCAGGGAATGTTGCTTTCGTTCTTGAAATTCAATCAGCAGCTACAGAGACCAGGAAATGAAATCAGATACTGAAAGAGAAGCACACTAGAGAAACTATTACTTGCAAACAAAACAATGTGTGGTTTCATTTTGGTTCAATATGAGGACCAACCACCAGGTTTGCTGCATAATAAATGTCCATGGTGCTTCTGACCCTTTCTGGTATGCTGATGTTTTTGATCAGTGGAACGTTCTGTCCCCGTAGTCTGAGTGTGACCTGATGACCTTTGCCAGCAACGGGCAGTGGTAACGGGGGTGACATGGTGTTGCACGGCTTGCCATCCGGGCTCTGTGGTGGCAAATTGATGAGGGACAGGGGAGCATGGCCTGGCCTCAGTAACAGGCCGAGAATCTTCTGGCTCTGTCACCCAACTAGGAGTCTGAGAACCCATACTCACGGACGCCCTGGGAGAGCCTGGATGACAGACCGCCTGGGGCAGTTACCATCCACTCGGCCAACTTTGAAAGGTGTTAGAGAGCAGCCCCCAAAACTCCCTCATTTTCCCCCACATGCCAGGCTTTGTGCTAGGTCCCTAAGTGAAGTTTAAGGAAAAAGCACGAGTCTCTTCTCAAAGCACTTGAGCCCAGTAGGGGAGGGAGACGTGTGGTTTTTTGTTTCTGGTTAATGCAGTAGAGTGTCATGGAACTGGCATGGAGGACCCAGAAACCATCCATTCACCCGGTGTCGAATCCAGTGCCTGTTATGTGCAGGGTGCTCTGCAGAGGAGAGAGTGAGACTGAAACTTAACAGAGGCCCCAGAGTAGCTGGGAGAAGGGTAGTAAACACGGTGACCAACGGGCAAATATACATTTAACCAAAAACCAAGTGGATATAGTACCAGTCACAAAGGTTCCATCAGAGAAAATACTGGGGACCCGCCTGGGGGGCAGCCCTTGAGGCACTCTGGGAGCCCACTGTGCCCAGAGAGGCAGCAGTAACTGGGACCAGCACCTGCACGTAGAGCTTAAGACACAACCCCAGGGTGCCCAGTTGGCTCAGTTTGTTGAGCATCCCACTCTTGATTTCGGCTCAGATCATGATCTCACAGTTCATGAGTTGGAGCCCCAAGTCAGGCGCTGTGCTGACGGTGCAGAGCCTGTTTGGGATTCTGTATCCGTCTGTCTCTCTCTGCCCATCTTCCACTCGCTCACTCTCTCTCAAAATAAATAAATAAACATTTAAGAAAAAAAGACACAAAACCCAGAAGCTATAAAAAATAATGTGCAGAGTTGACTGCATAAAAAACTTTAATTTCAGGACAACAAACGACTAAAAATAAAGGCGGCCGGATATTTGCAATATCTGGAACAGGGAATATTCAGAATATAAGTATCAAATTCATAATAAACTTATGAAAAGATATTCAACCCTAGTTGAATACACTAGTTATCAGGGAAATGAAGGTTAAACAAAAGATATCCTTTCCTTTCTTTGTAAATACTGATGATAATTGGTGTGAGTAAGATTCCCTGTGCAGGGAAATTAATCTTTTTTTTTTTTTTTTTGGATAGCATTTTGGCAGCAAACATCAAAATCTTCAATGGGAGTATGCTTTCACTTCATAATTTCACTTCTGGGAACCTTTCAGAGCTGTTCATAAGTGCAGAAAGAGGCATGTCCAAGAATATTCGTTTGCAGGATTGTGTGTATTAGTAAAAAACTGGGGCTGTGACAGATGCCCACCAGTAAAAGATTGTGTAAGCTAGTGCTTCCTCACCACAGGCAATGTGCCCCCCCCCCCATCTTTGCCAACATCTGGAGGCATTTTTGGTTAATGTACCTGGGATGGGGCTTAGTAGCACCTGGCGTCTTGTGGGTGGGGGACAGGCTGCTGCTAACCATGCTGCAGGACCGCCCCCGCCAAAAAAGTATCCAGCCCCCAATGTCAGCAGTGCTGAGGTTGAGAAACGCTGGGTCAGATAAAGCCACAGCCAGTTCAAAGAAAAGGGTAAATCTATACATGAGCCATTAAAGGCCTCTAAAATGTGTCATTAGCTTTTTCACAGCTTAATATGTGATTTTTATCATATAAGAAAAGAAAATAGCAAATTTTAAAAAACACTAAATGATCAGTTCTCTCCAGAGGCTACCACTGTTAAGGTTTCTTAGGTGTCCTTCCAGAAATAGTCCCCGCACAGACAAGCGTATTTGGTTTTTAATAAGCTGTAGGTATTTTGCTGCGTGGTTAGATTCTGAAACCAGTGCATTAATTAGCCGGCTGCTAGCGGCCTGCACCTGGGGACCCCTGATATAACGTCTTTTAGGTTATTCCCCCCACCCCCCCGCTCCACTTCTTGTGTTTTCAAGGGCATTTTTTATATTTGGATACAGAACAAAACTGTGTACTGGGGGCTTGCAGGGTGGGAAGGAGCCTGTAACCAAAAGGCTGATGCTGGTGTGAAAGGAGGGCCCAGAGGAAATAAGCCAGCCAGGCGAGGGTTCTCACATGTGGGTGTCAGGGAGGTTCCACAGGGCTGTTTGGGGGTGATGATGGGCTGGGGAGGGGGAGGGTCTATAACAGGAAGGCGGGGGTAAATTCCCCTCCACCCCAGGGCAGAATTCAGCCAAAGTTAGAAACCTATCAAATTCCTCTTCTCCTGGCCCATGGCCAAGCAAAGTCATTAACGGGCCTCCTTGCAGATCCAGGTGCATTTTGCAATCACAGACTCGCCCCGTCTCTGACTTTTTGAACAAGCCTAGCTTTCATCTCCTGGGCTTTTCCAGAAAAGCCTCTTAGAATCGGGTCTGAGACCTTTTGATGTTGGCTTTCATCAGCTACATTCCCCTGACCGTCTTCCTTGCTGAAAAGTGATTCCAAGGTCAGGGTGAAAACCCCTGCGAGAAGGTGGGGCCGGGTGACCTGCCCGCGTCCGGCACGGGGTTCTCCAAACGTAAGGTGTCTGGCGCCGTCTTCAGCCACATGCAGCCACGCTCAGCAGACCAGACCCGGCAGGAGCACAGAAAGATCCAGCCCGCCGAGGGAGCGTTCTGGGGTACAGAGTGCAGGCGACAGGGCCCCCTGAGCCCACCAGAGGCCTCTGCTGCCCAGCTCAGAAGAAGGCTTATCCTGGGGCGCCTGGGTGGCTTAGTCGGTTAAGCGTCCGACTTTTGCTTAGGTCATGATCTCGCGGTTCGTGGGTTCCAGCCCCGCGTCGGGCTCTGTGCTGACTGCCAGCTCGGAGCCTGGAGCCTGCTTCAGTCTGTGACTCCCTCTCTGACCCTCCCCTGCTCACGCTGTCTCTCTCTCTGTCTCCTAGAAATAAACATTTAAAAAAAAAAAAGAAAGAAGAAGAAGGCTTATCCTGAAGACTACCTCTCAAATCGTCCCCAGAAATGTTCCATCTTAGACTTCAAAATTCTATTTCTTCCTTGAGGGACACCCACCCAGGCTGAGACCCTGAGGAAGCTGTGCGGCGCCTACTACAGAGTTTAGATAGGATCTTTTAGTTCCAGAGTTGGGGGGCAGGGGGGAGGCGGGGAGGGGTGGTGGGGGAGGACCTTCATTTCTCTCAAGTGATGTCAGCCTGCTTCGAGTGTGAAATTTAAACCCTCCATGGCTTTCACAAAAATCATCTCTTTTTTCTAATAAGCATTTTGATAGAATGAGTCAGAAACAACACCTTTTGGGGGTTGGGGTGTCTGGGGGTTTCTAATCTGAGTTGATCCGAGGGATTCTGAACAGTGCCCCAGCTGGTCTGTGAGACCTCGGTTTTGAGTTGAGGGTGCTTGCAGCAGTACTTTGAAACCCCCGGACATTTGTGTTAGATATTTTATTTTCACCTGTCATGGCAGTTTGATATAAAAAAACAGACCTTTATCAGAGGAGCTAGAGAGCACACAAATTAGTCCTTTTGACGGTATCCCATTTAAGTTATTCAACATGGAACCATGTCTGCCTTCCAGACTCCCAGTCTTCCTCACTCAGCCCTGCAATCAGAACTCCCACTTCAGTTTGTCTGAATTCTGCTGTGTTTTTTGATTTGTTTCTCTGGCTGGAAACAAGAAGAAATTTGAGGGGGCTGTGGTTGGGGTGGGGGAGAATCAGCACCCCAGAGCCTTTTCTCCACCATGGTCTTGTTCTCATTCTTCATGCTTCACCTTTCTGGCTGCCCCCAGAGTACCGATCTAGAGGATTCAGGGGTCTCCGGCATTTGCAAAGGTTACCTGCTAGCCTTAGAAAAGTTCTGGAAAGTTTGGTGTTAGTCAGATCTTTTTTTTTTTTTTTAAGCACATTAGCCACGATGCTGGCCATTTAAAGTAGGAATGAATGAATTATTGCACAACAAGGAAGCTTTCAGTTGCATGCATTAGTACACACCATCTGCGGTCTAAATGAGATTTTCCCAAGTTGGGATTCCCGGAAGAAGAGCACAGGGTAGGCCAGTTGAACAGGATTCGGGAAATCTTCTTTCACAAGCGTGTTGCCCAGAGAGGTTCAAGATGGTTTGCGGTAGAATGGTCATGTACTTCCTGCTGCAAGGTCTTCAGCCCCGGGAGCTCACAGGGGAAGACCTGCTGGGACCCCTTTTGTTCATTGGGAAACTCCCACATCTCTGTGTCACCATGAGAAAGAGGGGACTGCCACAGATGAAGAGTTACAAATTATTCTAATCTTTGCATTCAATTAGGCACAAAATTGCCTCTCTGCCTAGGAATCGCGCTGTATAATCCTGAATTCCCTGCATGTTAAGGCAGGCCTTGAAGGGAGGGCTCAGCGCCAGGTGGGGACACCCATAGACCGGAGGCCTGCAAATGGGGACCTATCATCAGGAGAGCCCTGGTGATGACCGCGCATAGTCCCCACTGAAGCAGAGCTCGCCTCAGAGCTTTAAAACAGCCTCAAGGCATGAATCATTATATTGCCAAGGCTGGCTGGCTCGAGAGGAACCGAAAAAATGAAAATGACTCCTTTTGCTCATTAGCAAAGGGGAATACGCAAATGGCGAGGGTACCTGTGTCTCAGAGCCACACCGCTGTTTGGATTTGACAAGCAGAGCACTCTTCATGCCAACTCTTTTCTAGCCTTCGTCCATGTTCTGAGCAGTTTGACGGAGGCTGGAAATGAGGGACTTGAGAAAAGTAGAGTGTTTTTCACACTAACCACGTTAATCAGTGTTAGATCCATTTTTGTGATTTGATGCTCATTATAGACTCACATTTTCTTTTTTTTTTTTCTTTTTCTAAAGTTTATTTATTTTGAGAGAGAGACAGAGACAGAGACAGACCAGGACAGGGACAAAGAGAGAGAATCCCAAGCAGGCTGTGTGCTGTCAGCACAGAGCCCAATGTGGGGCTTGAACTCACAAACCGTGAGATCATGGCCCGAGCCGAAATCAACAGTCAGACGCTCGACTGAGCCACCCAGGCACCCCGACTCCCATTTTCTACAGCAGGTTTCTCCATGACAGCACAGTAGTCTAGACCACATTTGAGACCAGAAAGTTCTTTATTGTGGGGTGTTCAGCGGCGCCCCTGGCCTCTACCCAAGACATCCCCGTAGCGCCTCCCATTGTAGTCACAACCAAAGCAGACCTTGCCAAAATCACACACACACACACACACACACACCTTTGTTCACTGTTCTGTAGGAAAGAAGCAGTAGAAAATCATCTTTGTCCTAAACTAGTTGTACTTTTAAAATAGATCGTAAGGTTTTACAGACATTTGGTTCATTCCCTACGTGGAGTAAGACTTTATTCTCGCCAAGTGGCCTTCACAAAACCCGAGACTCTGCTCTCTCCCCTTCCCATCTGCTGTCCCCATGCTGTTCATATGTTGCTAATAACTTACCTGGCCTGTGAATTCATTACAAGGCCATTATTTTCTTTCCTCTGCTCATGCGTCCGTTCACGCACCAGCGTGCTCAGCCAGCTCTCACCACGTGCCACGTGCCCGGTGACGAGCAAGCGCCACCTCGTACGGCCAGGACACCCATAGTGCCTCACAGTGCATCCACCTCCCTCAGCTCGTCTGTGTTGAGGAAGGTGGGACTGCATCTGCCGTGGAGGAATGAGTCCAACAGACTTGGGTTCAAATCCCACCTCCACTGCGTATCGGCACTGGGTAGCCTTGCACTACTTCTTGAACCTGTGTACCTCAGTTTCCCCGTGTGAACCTGGGGGGTGGTTTCCTTTCCGTGGCAGATTCCTGTGAGGCTTTAATGAGATTGTGTACATCAGGCATTCTTAAACGGTAACTTCTTGTCTGCCAGCTGCTAAGTCGTACATCCGAGTCACCATCTTTGTGGGTGAAAAACAGTCAAATACTGGCAACTTCCTACAGCGTGATTAAACAGAATGACTCTGCTTGGTTATTTCCCCGCATTCCTGCCCTGTCTCTGAGGAGGCATCCTGCCGGAACAACATAACACACTTCAGAGGACAGAGCTACTCGCTATAGTCCTTGTAGTTTATACCAGCATTTTTTAAATTAAAAAAAAAATTTTTAATGTTTATTTTATTTGTGAGAGAGAGACAGAGTGTGAGTGGGGGAGGGTCAGAGAGAGAGAGGGAGACACAGAATCTGAAACAGGCTCCAGGCTCTGAGCTGTCAGCACAGAGCCCGACGCGGGGCTCGAACCCACGAACTGGGAAATCATGACCTGAGCCGAAGTCGGACGCTTAACTGACTGAGCCACCCAGCACCCCCCTGCCCCAATTTTTTTTTTTAATGTTTATTTTTGAGAGAGACAGACATAACATGAGGGAGGTGGGGCAGACAGAGAGGGAGACACAGAATCCAAAGCAGGGTCCAGGCTCCAAGCTGTCAGCACAGAGCCCGACGCGGGGCTTGAACTCACAAACCTGGAGATCATGACCTGAGCCAAAGTCGGCCACTCAACCAGCTGAGCCACCCAGGTGCCCTGCAACTGGTATGTTTCAGAGGCCTGCAGTCTAGGAAAGTGCACTCTCCCAACCGTGCAGCCAATCTGAGGAGATAACCTGGATCGCAGCAGTTGTTCAGTGTTCTGTTGTTGTTCAACCCCCGGATGGCTGTCATGGGTGGGCATTTCTCTGATGTGTCTGTACTTCTGTCCCAGGTCACTCTGCTCATCGCCTTCATCTGCGTGCAGAGCTCTGCGTGGAACAGGTACAGTGCCTACACCTACTTTGAAGTGGTCACCATCTGCAACCTGATAATGATCCTCGTCTTTTACCTGGTGCACCTCTTCCGTCTCTACCGTGTGCTCACCTGCATCAGCTGGCCCCTGTCGGTAAGGGAGTGGCCTGGCCCCAGCAGTCAGTGTATTAGCTGGGGCACTGAGACCCAACGGAATCCGTCCCGTCTGCACCCCACAGTGTCCCCCTCCTCTCTCATCTCTTCCTGCCATAGCCCTGCACTTCCCACCGCCTGCTGGGCTTCCGGCCTGAGTCCCACTGGTTTCTAAAACTCACTTCCCAGCTACAGGAAGGCTGTCCGCCTGCCTCAGCGTTTATTTTCTTGAGTGATGGAAAATGGGCCATGTGTGTATGAGTTGGGAGGAGGAATGTGGGAGGAAGAAGCTCATAAAGGCCATTGCCTCACTGTTGTGAGTACTGAATGGTAAGATTCAGCAGTCAAAAGGGGCCTGCAGAATCTCAGGAAAGATTTCAGAAGTTTCCAGAGTTTTTTCTTCCTACTCTATTATTTAAAAAAAATTTTTTAATGTTTATTTTTGAGAGAGAGAGTATGAGTGGGGTAGGGGTAGAGAGAGAGGGAGACACAGAATCTGAGAGAGACAGAGACAGATCATGAGTGGGTTAGGGGCAGAGAGAGAGGGAGACACAGAATCTGAAGCAGGCTCCAGGCTCCGAGCTGTCAGCACAGAGCCTGATGTGGGGCTTGAACCCATGAACCAAGAGATCATGACCTGAGCTGAAGTCAGACGCTTAACTGACTGACCCCCACAGGCGCCCCTCTATTATTTTCTTATAAGCTTGATTGGCGTACACTTCTCATGCCATTCAACTGCCTATTAAAAGTGTCCGGTTCTCCAGATTTCTGTATTCCCAGAGTTGTGAACCATCGTCACAGTTGATTTTAGAATGTTTTCTTCGCTTCAAAAAGAAACCCCATACCCTTGAGCTGTCACCGCCTGCCTTTCATCCCCTTCAACCTTAAGCAACCACTAATCTACTTCCTGTCTCTCTGAATTTTCCTCTTCCTGACATTTCCTGTGAATGGAAGCACATGTGTGATCTTCTGTGACTGGCATCTTTCACTTAGCAGAGGGTTTTCGTGTTTTTTCTGTGGTATAGCAGAGGTCAGTACTTCCATTTTTTTTTTTTTTTAACAGCCAAGGAATATTCCATTGAAAGGATATACCACATTCTGTGTATTCTGGTGGACATTTGAGTTGTTTCCACCTTGTGGTTATTTCAAATAATGCTGCTGTGAACATTCACGTACAAGCTTTTTGTGTGGACGTGTTTTCATTTCGCTAGGGAATATACACGAGAGCAGAATTGCTGGGTCCCATGGTAACTGTGTTTAATCGTTTGAGGAAGTGCCAGACTTTTTTCCAAAGTGGCTGCACCATTTTACATTCCCATCAGCAGTGTTGTAGGAGGGGTCGGGTTTCCCCATATCCTTATCAATACTCGTTATTTTCTGGCTTTCTGATTTTAGTCACTCTAGTGAGTGTGAAGTGGTATCTCATGGTTTCGATTTGCATTTCTCTGATGACTGTTGAGGTCAGTCATCTTTTCATGAGCCTTTTGGCCATTTGTGAGTTTTCTTTAGAGAAATGTCTACTCAGATCCTTTGCCCATTACTTGATTAGGTTGTCATTTTATCACCGAATTCTCAGAGTCCTTTGTATATTTTAGTTAGAAGTCCATTATCAGATAAATGATTGGCAGATACTTTCTCCCATTCTGCTGATTATTTTTCGCTTCTTAATTTTTTTTAATATTTATCCATTTATTTCGTGAGAGGGAGAGAGTGCTTGCATGCACACACACAAGCCTGGAGAGACAGGGACAGAGAGAGGGGGAGAGAGAGAGAGAGAAATCCCAAGCAGGCTCTGCACTGCCAGCACAGAGGGGCTTGGACCCACGAGCTGTGAGATCATGACCTGAGCCAAAACCAAGAGTTGGATGATCAACCTGCCTGAGCCACCCAGGCATCCCTAGTTATCACTTTCTTGATAGTGTTTATCAAAGCACATGTTTTTAGATTTGATGAAATCTAATTTAACTACTTCTTTCTTGTTGATGGTGTTTTTGGTATAAAATCTAAAAAGCCCTTGCCAAACCCAAGATCATTGAGATTTACTTCCATGTTTTCTTCTAAGGAGTTCCATAGTTTCAGCTCTTACATTTAAGTATTTGGTCTATTTTGAATTAATGTTTGTGTCTGATGTGAGGTAAGGATTCAGCTTCATTCTTTTGAAGGAAAGACCACATTGAAATGTAAATATCCAGTTGTCCAGGCACCATCTGGGAGGAAAAACTGTTCTTTCCTCAGTGAAGGGTGTTGGCATCCTGGCTGAAAATAACCATAAACACATGGATTTATATCTGGACTCTCGGTTGCACTGATCTTAGCATACTGTCTTTGGGTTGGTGTAGATTTGTAGCTGGTTATGAAAATAGGAATTCTGAATCTTCCTGTTTGTTCTTTTTCAGGATTGTTTTGGATTTTTGCAATTCCATATGAATTTTAGAATCAGGTTTTAGGGCACCTAGGTGGCTCAGTCGGTTAAGTGTCTGACTTTGGCTCAGGTCATGATCTCACAGTTCGTGGGTTCGAGCCCTGCATCAGGCTCTGTGCAGACAGCTTGGAGCCTATAGCCTGCTTCGGATTCTGTGTCTCCCTCTCTCTCTGCCCCTCCCCTGTTCACACTCTGTCTCTCAAAAATGAATAAACGATAAAAAAAAAAATCAGCTTTTTAGTTTCTACAAAGATGTCAGCTGGGATTCTAATACAAACTGCACTGAATCTGTAGATCAATTTGAGTATTGCCATCTTAACAACATTAAGCTTTGTGACCTAGGAACATAAAGGTTTTCCCATTTATTTAAATCTTCTGTAATTTCAATAATGTTTTGTAGTTTGCAGAGTATACATTTTGTGCATTTTGGACAGGGGAGCTTAAATTTGTTCCTAAGTATCTTATTTTTTTGATGATATTTCAAATGCAGTTATTTTCTCAATTTAATTTTTGGATTGTTCATTCCAAGTGGATAGAAATACAAGAGGTTTCTGTATATTGATCTTGTCTCCTTAACCTTGCTGAACTCATTTTCGATCTAATAGACTGTTAGTGGATTCCTTAGGATTTTCTAGATACAAGACTATACCATCTATGAATAGAGATAGTTTTATATTCCTTTCCAATCTGGATGCCTTTTGTTTCATTTTCTTGTCTTATTGTAAGAAATTAGTTGAATATTGAAGTGGCAAGACCACACATCACTCTCTTATTCCTGAGCTTAGGAGGAAATATGTTAGCCATGGGTTTTTACAGATGCGATTTATCAGGTTGAAAAAGTTAACTTCCAGTTCTACTTTGTAGAATGTTTTTATCATGAAAGGGTCTTAGATTTTGTCAAATGCTTTTCCTTTGTCTATTAAGATAACCACGTGGGTTTTGCCCTTAATATTCTATTAATATGGTGTATTACATTGACTTTCATATGTGGAACTAACATTTGCATCCCTGTGATAAATTTTGTTTGGTCATGATATATAATTCAGCTTATGTGTATAGCTGGATTTGGTTTGCTAGCGTATTATTGAGGATTTTTATATTTGTATTCATAGGAGATATTGGTCTGTAGTTCTCTTGTGATACCTTTGTCTGGTTTTGTTATCACGGTAATACTGGTCTGATAGAATAATTTGGGAAGTGTTACCATGTCTTCTATTTTTTAGAAGAGCTTGTAAAAAATTGGCATTCTTATTTAAACGTTTGGTAGAATTCTGCAATGAAGACCTCTGAGCTTGGGTTTTTCTTGTGGGTAATTTATTCTTATTAATTCAAACTATACTTGTTTTAGATTTTTTTCAGATTTTTTTTTTTGCTTGAGTCATTTTCAGTGGTATGTTTTTATAGGAACATGTCTATTTCATGTAAGTTTTCTAATTAACTGGCATGCAATTGTTCATAGTATTCCTTTAAAATCTGTTTTACCTCTGTAAGATCCATAGTGATGTCCCCTCTTTTGTTTCTAATTCCGGTCATTTGAATCTGGCCGTTTTTTTCTCTCTCGCTTTTTTTTTTTTTTTTTTTTTGATCAGTGTAGCTAAAGGTTTGGCTGTTTTGTTTACCTTTTCAAAGAACTTGTGTTGGTTTCACTAATTTTCTCTATTGTTCTTTTGTCCTCTAGATCATTAATTTCTGCTCCAGTCTTTTTTTTTCCTTCAGTCTCCTTGTTTTAGGTTTAGTTTGCTCTTTTCCACTGTCTTAAGGTAAAGATTAAGTCACTACTTTGAAATCTTTCTTCTTTTTTAAGATAGATGTGTACAGCTATATATTTCTTTCTGAGCACTGCCTTACTTGCATCCCATAATTTTAGTATATTATGTCTTCATTTTTATTCATCTGCAAGTATGGTCCAATTTCCCTTGTGATTTTGTCTTTGATTGGCTCATTACTTAGGAATGTGTTATTTTCTACATATTTGTGGGTTTCCCAAATTTCTTCTTGCTATTGCTTTCTTATTTCACTCTTGTAGCTGAAGAATATATTTCATGTTATTTCAGTCCTTTCATATTTATTGAGTTTTATTTTATGGTTTAGCATATAGTGCTTCCTGGAGGATTTTCTGTGCATTTGAGAAGAATGTATATTTTGTTGTTGGGTAGAGTGTTCATAGAGGTCTATTAGGTCTAGTTTCCTTACAGTATTGAGTCTTCTATTTCCTTGTTGATCTTCTCCGTAATTGTTCTCCACATTATTGAAAGTAGGGTATTGAAGCCTCCAACTATTATTTTTTAATTACCTGTTTCTCCCTTCACCTTTTTGAGTTTTTGCTTTATATGTTGATTTGTTATTAGGTGCATATGTGTTTATAATTGTTCTGTCTTCCTGATGGATTGACATTTCATCATTATAAAATGTCCCTCTTTATCTCTGGTAACACTTTTTGTTTTAAAATCTATTTTCTCTGACACTAGTATAACCCCTCTGGTTTTCTTTTGGTTGCTGTTTGAATGGCACATCTTTTCCTTCCTTCTTTCAGTCTATTTACATTTTTGAGTATAAGGTTTTTTCTAGTAGACTAGTTGGATCTCTCTCCTTTTTTTTAATCCAGTCTGACAACCTCTGCTTCTTGATTGGATTGTTTAATTATTCACATTTAATGTTATTACCCGCTCTGCTATTTCGAGAGACCTTTCCTTTGTGTTCCTGAGTTGTAAGGCCCCTTTCAAGCTAGCCGCCAACATAGAGCCCAACGCGGGGCTCGAACCCACGAACCGCGAGATCATGACCTGAGCCAAAGTTGGACACCCAACCGACTGAACCACCCAGGTGCCCCTATAAGGCCCCTTTCAAAGTTATGGCACCTTTCTGCAAGCAGAGGAGAGAATAAAAGCTGAGGACAAGAATGGGGGTGGGCCGAGAGGGGAGAGAGAATGATGGAATTTTCGATAGGGCACTGTTGGGGCATCCTCCATTTAGAACTCTCTACAGTCAGTTTTTCCTTCCCCACGTCATAGTCCTCTTTCTTTGCAGGTGCGAATCCTGGAGGGAGGGAACTTCACTTATAATCTGCTCTTGAGTCAAAATCTCTGTGGTCTACCTTCTGATATCCCTTTCTAGTCTGCAAAGGGGAAATGAGGGTATTTGATTTTGCACAGCTTTCAGAGGAGCTGCTGCTTAAAAGTGGAATGCTTTTCTAGAATTTAATAGGTTACTGCCCTATTGGGCAGAACTTCATGAAGGACTAATTTCTAAATCCTCAATGATGGAAGGACTAATTTCTAAATCCTCACTGATGATGACTAAAAAGGAACACACTCTGGATCCCATGGGAGTGCTCTCACAGCCCTACGCCCCAGTTCCCCCTCTGATCTGGTGTTTAATGGGGAGAAAGAAGGATCAGGTGGAAGTCCCCATGCTGCTGAATGACCAAGGTTCAGCGTTACTCAGCGTCTGCAGAGATGCCATTTTAAGCATGGAGGGTGAGCGGGGTGGAGGTGGACAGAAGCACAGGCGGAGTCTGCCCTGCTGGCATACTCCTCAGCAGAGTGGGATAAAATGAGGACAAAACCAGAAGGCTCATGTGCCAGAAAGCTGGCTGCCCCACCCCTACAAGCACGTCACAGAAGGGCCCTGACCTCACTGGAAGTTCTGACTCCAAGTCTGCGGGGCCGAGCATCTCAA
This sequence comes from Hyaena hyaena, assembly GCF_003009895.1. Classification (NCBI taxonomy): domain Eukaryota; kingdom Metazoa; phylum Chordata; class Mammalia; order Carnivora; family Hyaenidae; genus Hyaena; species Hyaena hyaena. The sequence goes on from NW_024080980.1 coordinate 1,183,161, forward strand.
GTCCAACACTGTCAAACTGTTCACAGAGCGGCTGGGCACCCCAGGCAGCCACCAAAGCCAGCACATCGTTAGACCAGAACTTTCTCGGAAGCAGAAGCGTCAGACACACATCTCTTTAAGGGGCTTTGCTTCTCAGAGCTGGAGCTGCCTTTAAACTCTCCAGCCTGGAAGCCGTGAGAAGCTCTAGGCTTTGGCCAGACGTCAGGGTACTGTCTACAGATCCTTCTCAGGAGTAGAGGCGTCCTTGGTGGTATCTTTCCTTACACAACAAGTGTCCTTCCTCTCTATCGACTCTCTGGCTACCTGCTGGCTCCTTTTCTGCCTTGCAGGGCCTCGTCCTGGCCAGCCTGCCTCCTCTGCGGCCTGTGAGCTAACTGCTCCTGTCAGAGTTCCTCTCTTCTGTGCCCAGTTGCCTCTGAGAACCAGGAATGGCCCTCCTGACCCACTGCCTTGCTTTGTTTTTGTCCCTAGGAACTTCTGCACTATTTAATCGGTACCCTGCTCCTCCTAATCGCCTCCATTGTGGCAGCCTCCAAGAGTTACAACCAGAGCGGACTGGTAGCTGGAGCGGTGAGGACGGTCTTGGGGAAACTTCATGAATAATTCACGTCTAGTGCATTTTCTTCCTGATGGGCAGTGAAGGGAGTGTTTCCTGGAGCCTTTCTTTCCTAGAAAAGCACCTGTCAGTACCCACTTTGATCCATCCAGCAACAGTCTCCAAAGAGCCTTAAACTTGGGCCCACAGCAGAGGGCCTCAGCAGGCGGATGGTCAGGGCTTCTGGTACACCCAGCGGCCCAGCCCTCCCTCTCATAAAGCCACTGCTTAAATCTGGGGACCAGTTGGTGCTATTGCACATGTCCATTTGAATCATTTGCTCGTGACCACCTCAGTGTTGTGCAGGCAAAGATCCTGAGGCCTCCTTAGGGCCCAGGGGAAGAGGACAGGACCAGTCAGTGATACCAGGCAGGAGTCCTAGCTTTGCTGGTCCCGATCTATAACAGCATTCAGGTCAGGAAACACCACTTCCAGACCTTTCACAGGTGAAAATTGATCGATCTGATAGCCTGAGTAGAACCATGGAAATGAATAAAAATAGAGCGTGGGGTGGGGGCTGTCTGTGTTTACCACACATATGTAAATATGTGTGTATACATGATATGTATTATTTTTAAAAACTTTTTAATTTTCTTATTTTTGAGAGAGAGACAGAGCACAAGCAGGGGAGGGGCAGAGAGAGAGGAAGACACAGAATCCAAAGCAGGCTCCAGGCTCTTAGCTGTCAGCACAGAGACCAGCACAGGACTTGAACTCACGAACGGTGAGATCATGACCTGAGCTGAAGTCAGACACTTAACTGAGCCACCCAGGCTCCCCTGTATTTATTATTCCTTAAAGATTCATAGATTCCTGCCATCTGATTTCTGATTTCGCTAACTGGATACAGCTTGGTGGCTCGTGGGCCAGTACTGATTTTTTCACTGAGGAGGTTTTTGAGTTTTAAGAAAAGCTCCATGGGACAGTCACTCTTTCATGTCCACGGTGTCTAAGTTCTCCAGACTTTGGGTGCCTGGAGCACCTGTCCTCCACAGGTGGACATGGGGCAGCATATTGCTGCAAAGGGGGGCAGCCAAGCCTCTCGACCCTCAGGTCTTTCAGTGCCTCCCGCAGCCACCCCTCCCCCAAGGGCAGGAGTGGATGCACCTGCAGTCTCCCAGCTGCCCCACTGGCTGGTGGCAGGCTGGTGCCCACTGTGTTTCCGAGCCACGTAGGAAGGTTCCCACTGGGTTTTAGGGTTCATGTTTGTTAGCCCTAGAATTCCAACAAGCCTCACTTACCATACACCGTCTTTGTGCCTAGGACAAAGCCTGGGCCATGGGGGAGTCAGAAGAAATAAAGAGATACGATCCTGGCTTATGAGAAAATAGTAATCTAGTTTAGGAGTCAAGGCCAAGGCGCCTGAAACAATTAGCAAACAAGGCATTGTTGTCCAGAACAGCATTACGCAGCAATATAATAAACCGTTCAATTATGCAGTGCAGACAGTTGGGAACCAGGACAGTATATAATGTGCTAATTGTGCAGAACAGACAATGAGGGGCCAGGACAGGCTCCAATAGCCTAATTATGTAGTGTAGACAATCGGTACAAAGGGAGCCAAGGAAAGGGACCTGGGGGAGGGGAGCGGGTATGGGCCCACAAGGGCAGCCGCTTATGTAAACGAACGGCCAGGCTTGAAAAGAAAAGCAAACCCTGGAAATCCTGCCCACGGTCCAGCTGCTCCTGGCTCTTCGATTGCATGTAGCAGATCTGAGGCTGTTTGCAAGTCTGGGAACACGTGGGCAAGAAAACAGAGCAGGGCTCTGCTGATTCCCAGGGCTCCAGTCCCACGTTGGCCTCGCCGGCTCTGTGGCCCTGAGCAAACTGGTTCACTTGCTGTCCTTCCGTGTCTTCAACTGCCAGATGGGGGGACGAGAGGGTAACAGCATCACCCAGCTGGCAGTGGGGTGGGAGTTTAAGGGACCAGAACACCTAATGGGCTTAGAACATGGGCGGGCACGTAGAAAGTGGTCAATAAATTACAGTTGCCGCAGCTGCTGGCTTTCACAGGTAAGGAAATGGCTTCAGAGTCTCAGACAAAGACAGCAGAGCGTGCATCCGCCTTTCTCTCCACCATCAGGAGCCTCACAGGAGGCCCTTTTCCTCTCTGGCGCCCTGTCCCTCATCTTTGAATGACGTTGGACTGGGCTAGGTCAGCATTCCTAGGCAAGCTAGGTCAGCCCCTTGAGCACTGAGTAGAGCCTCAGAAAAGAAAGGTGCACTGCCCTGTTTATTTCAGGCTAATGTTGTTTACATATGTGCAAACATAAAACTGTAAATCAGGGCTTCAGCCTCTGGCTCTCACACAGCTACAAAGTGGGACAGAACAGAAAGCCATCAATGAGGGAAATGCATTGCTACCACATCAGTAAGATCCCTTGGAACATTAGAGATGTAAAACCCTAAATTAAAATTTATAATTCCACCTTTTTCCCTTTCATGAGCCCAGGATAATTAAAGTCCAGTGTCTGGGGCCCAGCTGAGTTGTAAACACAAACCCCAACATGGGCCCCTGAAGAGAGGAGAGCCGTGTGGCCAAGGCCAGGGTCCCTACTGGGGAAGGCGTGGACACAGGGCCTCGTTCCTCACCTGAACGAGGACCAGGTAGTCAGGCTCCCTCCTGGCTACAGCTGCTCCAGAATCGGGCACTGGGATGAGAAACATAAAGGGCGGAGCCTGAGTGGTTGGCCCTTGGCCTGGGAACTTCCTTTGCTCTCTCCCCTGTGTAGATCTTCGGTTTCCTGGCCACCTTCCTCTGCCTGGCGAGCATATGGCTGTCCTACAAGATCTCATGTGTCACCCAGTCAACAGGTGAGTTCCAGCTGCCCCAACACAGACCGTCTCTGAAAGTTCCCTCTGCTGGGGCACAGGAGGATGGCCTGTTCTGGAGTTCAGCAACAGGGAAGGGCCCCCACTGTGAGGCGGGGCCCTGCTCTAGTCCTGTTTAGACAGCCCAGGACACCCTCACCTGTCAGCCTCTAGTGGTGAAGCATTTCCTTTTTTTTTTTTTTTCAATTCTTTAAAGTTTATTTACTTATTTTGAGAGAGCGAGTGAGCGCGAATGGGGTAGGGGCAGAAAGAGGGGGAGAGAGAATCTCAAGCAGGCTCCGCACTGTCGGCACAGAGCCCACTTCGGGGCTCGATCTCACAAACCATGAGATCATAACCTGAGCTGAGATCAAGAGTCTTCCCAGGCGCCCTGGGGAAACATTTTCTTTAAATAGGTTCCCTAATAACAGGACTAAAGTGTAGAGAATCTAGAAAATACAAGTAAGGAAAACAAAATATTTTTAATGAAAACCATCTGTCCTACCACTACCCAGAAATAGCACCTGTTGGGTGTCTGTCCTTCCAGCATTTCCTCTTGGATGGATGGATGGATGGATGGATGGACGGACAGATATATAGATACATATGTTGCTTTTATTAAAGGATCAAACTTTAGGTATTATTTGTAACCTGCTCTCATTCTCTTACTTAACCACCTATCAGGCATTTCCCCCACATGTCTGGGCATTCTTCTCCATCATGTTTTTTTTTTTTTTTTTTAAAGACTTTATGTACGAGATTTTATTTTTAAGTAATTTCTATGCCCAACCTGGGGCTCGAACTTAACCCCAAGATCAAGAGTTGCATGCTCTAAGGACCGAGCCAGCCAGGCACCCCTTTTCTCCCATCGCCTTTTTTTAAGTGTTTATTTATTTTTGAGAGTGAGCATGAGCCGGGGGAGGGGCAGAGAGAGAGGGAGGCAGAGGATCTGAAGCTGGCATGGTGCTGACAGCAGAGCCCAATGCGGAGCCAGAACTCATGAACTGCGAGATCATGACCGGCACCGAAGTCAAACACTTAACTGACCGAGCCACCCAGATGTCCCTCCTATCACTTTTAATGGCTCTGTGCTGTTGCATTGACTCCAGTGCATGTCTGTGTCATAGTTTACTTGTTTCCTATCTGGGGTCATTGTGTGTGTGTGTGTGTGTGTGTGTGTGTGTGTGTGTGTGTTTCTTAATTCTTTGCTGCTAAACAGTGTTGTAAACACCCTTGTAAATATATCCCCATACTCATCCCTAATGTTTTATCTCTAGAATGCTTTCCTAGAAGTAACAGTGCTGAGAGCTTGACCCAGTTATTTTGATTAATCCACCTCTTTCTGTACCCCAGCCCTTTCTTTCTTGGTTCTTTTTCTTTCTCTTAGAAAAACAACTACAAGAGTATCAGAGCATGTACAGCGCATGGTCTGAATTGACCTGAAGAAAGGTTGTTTTCATCAGCTTCCGTTTCCCTCTAGAAGTCACTGACTAGAAGGGAACAGGACGTTGATGGGAAGGAGTCCCAAGCCACCCCAGGCTGTAGGATTCTGTTTACGTGAACCGGGCAGAAGAGGCAGGTCCAAAGAGGCAGGAAGTAGGTCAGAGATTGCCAGGAGCTGGGGAAGTGACTGCAGATGGGTATGGGGTTTCTTTTGGGAGGGATGAAATATTCTACAAGTGTGGCAGTCGGTGCTTGCCAGTCCTATGAGTACATGAAAACTGGAAACCTGCGCTTTAGGTGGGTGAATGGTACGGTGGGTGGATTTTATCTCGCTAAAACTGTTTAAGGAAAAAATCAATGAGGGGCACCTGGGTGGCTCAGTCTGTTAAGCATCCAACTTCAGCTCAGGTCATGATCTTGCAGTTCGTGGGTTCAAGCCCTATGTTGGGCTCTGTGCTGACAGCTCTGAGCCTGGAACCTGCTTCTGATTCTGTGTCTCCCTCCTTTTCTGCCCCTCCCCCACTCACATTCTGTTTCTCAAAAATAAACATAAGGGGCACCTGGGTGGCTCAGTCGGTTGAGCGTCCGACTTTGGTTCAGGTCATGATCTCCCAGTTCGTGGGCTCGAGCCCCGCGTTGGGCTCTGTGCTGACAGCTCAGAGCCTGGAGCCTGCTTCTGATTCTTTGTGTCCCTCTCTTTGCCCCTCCCCTGCTCATGATCTGTCTCTCTCTGTCTCTCAAAAATAAATAAATGTTAAAAAAATTTTTTAATTAAAAAAGTAAAAATGAGGGGTGCCTGGGTAGCTTAGTCGGTTAAGCGTCTGACTTTCGCTTAGGTCATGATCTCGCGGTTCGTGGGTTCGAGCCCCGCGTCGGGCTCTGTGCTGACTGCGGGCTCAGAGCCTGGAGCCTGTTTCAGAGTCTGTGACTCCCTCTCTCTCTGACCCTCCCTTGCTCATGCTGTCTCTCTCTCTCCTAGAAATAAATAAAACATCAAAAAAATTTTTTGAAAAAAGTAAAAATGAAGAAAAGTAGAGAATGTAAAAATTATTGGTAGTATCTCAAGGTGATGACTTACAATTATGAAGGAAGAGCCAACAGACCCCACTAACACAGTGGAAGTCCCTCCAAGGATAGGCCCGGGTGGGGAAGACCAGGGATAGAAATCTCCCCCCACCGCGTACTGATGATTTTTTTTCTTTTAGAAATGTATTTAGAAAGAGAACACGAATTCCAAGGGCAGTTGGTGCTGGGTGGAGGAAGGAGTGCGCCAAGCAGAGCTGGGGTCCGGGGGTAGCCTCCTGGTGTGTGGCTTCTGGGGGGCCCTTCCTACCCGCAGTCCTCTAACTTGGCCGTTGCCTTCCCAAGATGCCGCTGTGTGAGGACACCCTACGTCCGGCCCGAGGCGCTGAGATGGAGCATCGGGCGGCCCCTGGACGGCCTTCGGACCCTCTGCTCTGCGCCAGAGCCCCACCCCCATTGCCAGGCACGAGAGGGACCTTGGCAGCCTCCAAGCCGCTCCCAGCCTCCCTTCCCCGTCTTCCTTGGTCCTCCCCGCCTGGGAACGAAGAGCCGCCTCCAGGGCAGCCAGGTCTCTCCCTCCTGCTTTTAGAACCAGTGGCCTCAGGGACTGATGACCCCACTTACCTACCACAGGGGAGGGCTTTCTGAATCCTCCTGCCGAAATCTGCTTCTACTCCACGTTCCTCAGGGGGTGAAGCTGCCTTAAGTCCCCTTACAAAAACAAAGCCATCTCTGGGGCGCCTGGGTGGCTCAGTCCATTAAGCGCCTGACTTCGACTCAGGTCATTGATCTCACAGTTCGTAAGTTCAAGTCCTGCGTCGGGCTCTCTGGTGAGAGCCTGGAGCCTACTTAGGTTCTGTGTCTCCCCCTCTCTCTGCTCCTCCCCTGCTCCCGCTCTGTCTCTTTCTCAATAATAAATAAATATGAAACAAAAATACAAAGCCATCTCTTAATTTATCCAGCTTGGGAAAAAGCCCCTCTTGAGGAGACTAGACCCTCTTTCTTAAGTGAGGCATGCCTCCTCTCAGGCCCCTGATGTAATGACCATTGTGAGTGTGTGTGTGGGCGTGTGGCAGGGGGCATGTGTGTGTTTTGTAAGAAAAATATTGGCCAATTGAGCGAGGATTTATTAGATGAGAAAGCTGTACACCAGGAGTCGAGTGACAGGGCCACAAAGCTCATGGGAAAGCACTTGATGCACCCAGGGCGCCGACCCCCCCAGTTTGTGTGCACCACCCCCTGCCTCCCCAGAGATGAGTGCAGTAAAGGATGAAGACATTGGCCCCTCAAGATTTGCATATTTTCAGAGTAAATGGATGTTAAGGCTGGAAGCCAGTGCTGTTCACACAAGACCTAATAGAGCAGCAGTCAGGAGCAGCACAGGTGGCCTTAGAGAAGAAGGAAGGACATTCTGGTACCAACTACACAGCACAGATGAGCCTCCAGGACGTCGTGCTGAGTGAAATAAGCCAGATACAGAAGGACAAATACTGCATGATGCCGTTTCCAGGAGGTTCCTAGAGTTCTTAAAATTCAGAGACTGAAAGTAGAAGGATGGTTGGTGGAGCCTGGGGGGGGAGGGGTTGAGGAATGGGAGGGGGTGATTCACAGCCTGCTGCGGGAAGATGGAAATATTCCGGAGATGGATTATGGTGGCGACTGCACAGCCATAAATGAAATTAATGCCAGTGAGCTGCACCTAAAAGTTGCAAATGTGGTTAAGTTTTATGTTGCCATTAAAAAAAATTTTTTTTAAATGTTTATTTTTGAGAGAGAGCACGATTAGGGGAGGGGCTGAGAGAGAGACACACACAGAATCTGAAGCAGGCTCCAGGCTGCACAGAGCCTGACACAGGGCTCAAACCGTTGAACTGTGAGATCATGACCTGAGCTGAAGTCGGTGGCTTAACTGACTGAGCCACCCAGGCACCCCATTACGGACTGACGTTATAATAAGCAAATGTTATAAATGTAAGTTGATCGTTTATGTTAACATCATACTTCCTGTTTTATATAATGGAGTTTCATATGATCTACATTGAAAAAAGGGGATTTCTCTGCTTTAAAAAATAAAAACACGTTCAGAAGCCCCTGAAAGGAAGGCAGCTGCCGGGCGGGTACCCTGGGGGGCTAGACAGAGCAATGCGACCAGGTTGGAGGCAGCCAGACACTGAGTGGCTTCCTCACGAAGACCACCGGCGGAGTAACTGGAGCCCGTGGACCTTGTAAGATCAATGAGGCAACTGGTGGCTTGCTGGGGTTTTAATGTCAATTTCTGTGTATATGAAAATTATGCAAATGAAAAAGACCACAACTCCACGCAGAGGTGTGCAGAAAAGGTAACGTCGCGGTGTGACCGAGCCCTTTGGCCCAGTTCTGTAGAGCGGTAACAGCCAGAATAATGGTCACGCTGAATACCGATCTGACCATAACTATTAAAAACCCTCGTTGCGCGGCCAGGGGCGCATGTGGAGGGCGCAGCAGCCCAGGGCTGCCCGATGCCCCAAGTGTCGGAGAGAATTTTTAGGCTAAACATTTCCAGAGTTTTAAAGGTTGCCAAATAAACTTTTGAAAGAGATACATCTCTTTCAAACCAAACGCGTGCGGAGGCTTTGTACAGCCCGCGGGCCTTCAGTCTGCGACCCTGCCTGGCCTGGCGGTTCTGGGACAGGAAGGAGGGTGTCGGGCAGCAGGAAGTCAGGGCTGAGGCCGGAGCGCGCAGAGGCTTCTCAGGCCGGCACCTGCTTCCTCCCGAAACCCCAGGCCAGTCCGCGGGGCGGGGGCCCTCCCCGGGGTCCCCTGACAGCAGTGTCGCCTGCTGGCGCCCTGCCACCCGTCGCAGCTGGCCTCAACTTTACTTTTGTGAAAACAAAACCCTGGTGGTGGCCGCCCTGAGCGCCCTCTCCTAGCAGTGTGCGCCCTCTTGTGACAGCGGGGAGCAGCGCGGCCTTTAACCGACCTTGAACAGTGACTGCTTCCCGTTGCCTCACCCCTCCGGGTTCTCCTCTCCCCGCATAACCTCCAGACCCTTCCACCAACCGCATCTTTGCTTTTCTTAATATGTAACTTGACTGCAATTACATGGATTGCCTAGAAAGTGGATATAATTCCGGTAGGTACCTGTAATTAAACGAAACGGCCACTTTCATTCACTTACGGTTATGTCGCTGTAACAGACACCCACCCCCCTTCATGCGGCGCGGTACATCCTCTTGGCCTCACCTCTCTCTTCATCCAGCCACCACTGCAGTGCCAGTCCTGCGAAGGCTATGACCAACTGCATGCCACGGTGACCACACAGCTGTGCTCCACGCCTCCACAGGCGCCTCTCGACTCCTGGGGGAGCTTTCCTGTGGATACTGCCAGGGACCCATGCAGCACCCACACGTGTGACCTCCAAGGGCGGGGGAGCTCCTGCCCTGGGGTGTAATACTGGCCAATGGGACACAGGAGTCAGTGGCTACATCTGTCCTCTCCAGTGACAGACTGTCCCAGGGCAAGTTTTACGCCACTTTTCCAAGGACAGTTCCATGGGACCAGGTCACCACCAGTCACACAGTGGTGGCCAACTCGGTAACACATCCTCCTATCGGCTCTCTCCTCAGCTTCACCTGACACAGGTGGGTCAGATGCCTCGTGGGCCCAGGCAGGAAGTATGTGGTGGCTGCAGGAATAGCCTTACTGAGTGGTGGCCTTGGAAGACAGGAGTGAGGGGGAAGAGGTGGAAGAACTCCAATGGCCAAAGCCCTGTGCAAGGCATCTGATCATCTACTTTGGTGCAAGTGGCCCAATGGGAAAATACACAGCCTTGGGGACAGGTGAATGGCCAGGGGCCTAGAAAGAGAAAGGCCAGGAAGGCCCCCGAGGGGAGAAAGGCACTAAAATTCTCAATCATGCAAATCATCTGAACAATCCGCGGATTTCCTCCTGGGTAATGAGGCCTCTGAATGCCACGAACAAAGCCCAGAGAAAACCCCCTGCACACATGCATGTATTTTATGAATAAAAGCTCAGGGACCCACAGAATTAAAGGGCCAGGTGGAGGAAGGCACACAGAGCAGAAGCGAAAACCTGGAGTGGATCTCACAGCTCCTGTGGAGCAAAGACTTGCATCAGAGCTGATACCACCCAGACCGCACTAATTAGTGGGAGGACAAGGAGGGGAAGAATCAGGTATGAGACTGGGTCTCCAGATTCAGCCCCATGTATTTCTAAACTTACAAGATGCTGGCTGCAGTTCTGTGGCTCTGCGGACATTAGGTTTGTTTTTTGGTCTGGACTCTGCTCCCTGCTCTTTTGCAAGAATGCTGCTGGCGGGATGCACTCACTGCGACCAACCCCTTTGGGTGGCTCATAGAAGGGTTAGTCAGAGGCCGAGCCGAAAATGGTGTTTACCCATGAAGCTTGCCAAGCACTAACAATGGAAACCATGTCTTTTCCTGAGAGAAGAAAAACACACTGTCTTCTCACAGGAGGTTTCATATGGCCAGGGGTGCCGCGCAGAGCTCCAAAACTCCAAGGTTGAACGCCCTTGCGGGCCAGCGGAAGCTGGCTTCATTGTAGACCATGGAGGCTTAAAGAACGTGGTCATGTCCACTTCCCGTGCCTGACACCATCGAAATGAATGAATGTGCTGCCATCAGTCCTGGTTCTCGGTTTGCAACCCAGGGTACTAACACTGTTTTAGATCTCCTGTTTAGGGGTGGGGGCAGAGGTGTGGAGTGGGGGGATCTGCCTTCACCTGACAGCCGAAAGTACACTCTGATTCTCCGGTGATCGTGCATCAGTGGAGAGGACACAGCTGGTCTGATATGAACTCTGGGCAGTTATGTAAGCATTCCCGTAATGGCGCTACAAAGAAAGCTGCTTTTGCAGCATTACATGCCACCCAGGCACAGCCGCCAACAGACAGGTGGGACCCTAAATGGGCACGGGGTCCAAGTGTCCTGCCTTCCACACAACCATCTTGGAAGGCTGTGTCACAGCTCAGGGAGCTATTTCACGGTTAAGTTAGGACAAACTCTGTAGTAGCCACCACTACAAAGCAGTGGCCCCACGCCAGAAGGGGCTGATGTGCATATTAGCTATTGGAGACAGTCCATCCAAACTTGGGGGTACTCCCACGGCCTCCAAGTCATCAGACTGACAATGACATCTTAGAAGCAATTCAGGCAGCAGGAGATGCCTCACCCTGGAGCCTCCATCTCCTTCAGACTTTAAGGAACCACAGGTGTCCGATGGCAGTTGACTGGCACCTTTCACAGTGAAAACTCCTCCACCTCTGACCTTTCGGCTTGAGAACTTCCTCTCACTAGCATTACTGAGCTCCAAATGAAAGTCTCCGATCTGACATACTCATCTTGCAATTCTGAACTAGATTCCATAGGTGGGACAAGTTCCAGAAAGTCCTATTGTGAGAAGAAAATAGATCTTCCGATTAAGGGCCAAACCCAGCCCCTGAGCCTGTAACCATCTTAACAGGTGGTCATCCGCCCACTACACAGAAATAGCGCTTTCCCTAATGAACTGCTGGTTTAATGAAGAACTTGCGGATCACAAGACTCAATGATGAAAGAGCCCCCCGCCCCCACCCCCTCCAAGGCAACCAGGTCCTCTACGATGCTGTAGCCATCCAGGGATGGTCAACGGGTCAGGGCCCACAGCAGTGGATACCCCATGCAGTAGGCTGAACACTGAGACTTCTGGCCACGTGCACCACCCCAAGATTTAGTCAACAATATCTGTACAGCAGCTCATGCGATGCCATTGATGGCCTAGCCATGTGGTCAGGTGTTTGGGCCACCCAGAACAGAACAGGTGAAGACCTACCACATACTGGGTGCACCCCGCCCCCCAGAAATACATAGCTATTTAATTAATTACAGACACAATATTTATGTTGCATGCATGGTGATGTGAAGCAACCACATCTAAAGAAAAGCACTTAGACAAACGTGTGGAAGGTGAGGGAGGTGTTAAGATAAAGTAAAAACTGCTAGGCAATAACAATGCAGTAGGTGGGAAGAACTGATGGCCATTAATCCTCAGGTCTCAGTGTCATTCAGGAGCCGGGCAGGAGTACTGATGACCCTCGTTTTTCTAAAATCAAATATGCATGCTAAAAATGTGAGCATATTACTGAAGGATTTTAGCTGATGAAAGTGGCATGAATGACAGTCACCATTTTGTAAACTCTGATAACAGATGTAGAGAAAGGGCAAGGGATGGAAACTTTTACCTAAAAGGTTGATAGGAACCTTTACGGTGGGGGGTCAGGTACTGGCATCTAGACCAGTCGGCACAGTCCATGGGGGAGGGCTAGCAGGTATGCACTGCCTGGTGAGGTGCGCGGCGGCATCACCCACAGGAAAACTTTGAAAAAACGGGAAAAGACTGACCTCAATGTAGACAAGCTTTCAGAGCTATCTTTCAGTTTTCTAATCAGAAAACATCGTCTTTAAAAATAAAGATCCCACCATTTGCAACAATGTGGAACTAGAGGGTATTATGCTAAGTGAAATCAGAGAAAGACAGTATCATGGGACTTCACTCATATGAGGACTTTAAGATACAAAACAGATGGACAAAAGGGAAGGGGAGCAAAAGTAATATAAAAACAGGGAGGGGGACAAAACATAAGAGACTCTTCAATATGGAGAACAGAGGGTTGCTGGAGGGGTTGTGGGAGGGGGGTTGGGCTAAATGGGTGAGGAGCACTGAGGAATCTACTCCCGAAATCATTGTTGCACTCTATGCTAACCTGGATGTAAATTATAAAAAATAAATTAATTTAAAAAAGGAAAAAAAAGCATTAAAAATAATAAAATAAAGATCTCATTCTGGACACATGCAAAAACAGTGTCTAGGACAAATCTGACAAAAGATTTGCATGACCTTTATGAAGAAAACCACAAACTTTACTGAAAAACAATAAAAGACCCAAATCAGGGCACCTAGGTGGCTCAATCGGTCTGACTTCGGCTCAGATAATGATCTCACGGTTCATGGGTTTGAGCCCCGCGTCGGGCTCTGTGCTGACAGCTAGTTCAAGAGCCTGAAGCCTGTTTCAGATTCTGCGTCTCCCTCTCTCTCTGACACTCCCCTGCTCACGCTGTCTCTCTCGCATGCTCAGAAATAAATGAAACATTAAAAAAGAATTAAAAAAAAAAAAAGACCCCAATCAATGGAGATTTGAGGTTCATGAATGTGAAGTTCAATCATAAATCATTTACCCCCATATTAATCCTATAGTCAATGCAATTCCAAGAAAAAATGAACGAAGGCTTTTTATGGAACTTGCCAAATCAATCTTAAAATTTTATAGTAAAAATCTTTATAGTAAAAAGTAAAGTAATCTATTTTACTGCAAACCTACAACTTTTCTTAAAAAGTCTTTAAAATAGGGGCGCCTGGGTGGCTCAGTTCGTTAAGCGTCAGACTTCAGCTCAGGTCGTGATCTTGTGGTTTGTGAGTTCAAGTCCTGCACTGGGTTCTGTGGTGACCCCTCAGAGCCTGTAGCCTGCTTCAGATTCTGTGTCTCTCTCTCTCTGCCCTTCCCCTGCTCACACTCTTTGTCTCTCCAAAGTAAATAGAACATTAGAAAAAAAAGATTCTCTCTCCCTCTCACCTTCTCCCTGGCATGCATGCACATGCATGGGCGCGCGCGCACACGCACGCACACACACACACACACACACAGCCTTTCAAATAAAAAGGTGTCAAGAATACAACAATTTTGAACGTGCCTTCAGATATTAAGACTTTATCAAGACTAGTATTAGCATAGGTATAGAAAAATAGCCTCAGGAAGGCAGCCCCAGACCCAAGCATACACATCAACTTGGTAAATGACAAAGGCAGTGTTGTCTATCAGAGGAGCCAAGAGTCACATGCTAAATGATAAACCAGATGGCATGGAATGCTCACACCACATACAGAAGTCAGGGTACGTTCAAGTACTACATGTGAAATGCAAATCTTTAAACATTTTAGGAAGCAGTGGGGAACATCTCTGACCTTCAGGGAACAAGAATCGATAAGCCAAGAGACAAAGTATCAAGAAGCAAAGTTAAAATATAAATTAGAGGGGCGCCTGGGTGGCTTAGTCGGTTAAGCGTCCGACTTTCGCTTAGGTCATGATCTCGCGGTTCGTGGGTTCAAGCCCCGCGTCGGGCTCTGTGCTGACTGCCAGCTCAGAGCCTGGAGCCTTTTTCAGTCTGTGACTCCCTCTCTCTCTGACCCTCCCCTGCTCACGCTGTCTCTCTCTCTCTCTCCTAGAAATAAAAAAACATTAAAAAAAATTTTTTTTAAATAAAAAATAAAAAAAATAATAAAATATAAATTAGAGACTCTTCAGAGAAGATACTTCCAAGTACATTACTAACAAAGGATTAACACCCATACGTAATATGTCAAGAACTCTCAAGTGAGTTAAAACAAAACAAAACAAAACAAAAAAACCACTTCAGGGTGAGAGAAAAGCCAAAGGATGTAAAGGAACAATTCATTGATGTGGGGAAGCTACAAGGTCAACAACCAAATGAGAAGACGATCAGGCTCACCAGTAATAAGGGGAGTGTAAGATAACACGAGAGACCATTTCTGCCCCCGATTGGCAAAACTCTTAAGCCAAACTAATACTGAGAGTAAGACAAGAATAAGGAAACAAAGCACCCCCCGTACACTGCTGACCGGAAGTCTCTACTTTGGAGAACCGTTCGGAAATAATTTAGCCATGCCTGAGTTGCACACACCCTGCAATGTAACAATATCTAAGTAAAACACCCTACACAGAGCTCTTGCACCCGTGTGTGAGATGTTCAAATATGTCCTGTTCACTGTAACACTGGTTCAAACAGTGAAAAACAAACCACTTTAAAATTCTTCTGTCAACAAAGATAAATTGTGGCATATCTGTACAATGGGATGCCAAACAGTAGTTAAAATAAATGAACTAGAGCTGTATATATCAGATAAATTGCAAAATACTACTGACTGAAAAAGGCAATCTAGGAAAGGATCAATCTAGCATAAACACCATGTCAGACATTGCCTATGGATACATCTCTAGATTTAGTACAGACAATAAAAACAAGAAAGATACCACATTCAAGATCGTGTTTGCCTTTGGAAAAGTATAAAATAGGGTAAGGTTCCAAGTGGTGGTGCTTCAAAAATGAAATTTCATTTGCTTTTTTTTTTTTATGTTTTTTTATTTACTTCTGAGAGAGAGAGAGACAGCGTGAGCAGGGGAGGGTCAGAGAGAGAGGGAGACACAGAATACGAAACAGGCTCCAGATTCTGAACTAGCTGTCAGCACAGAGCCCGACGCGGGGCTCAAACCCACGAACTGTGAGATCATGATTGAGCTGAAGTCAGTCGCCACCCAGGCGCCCTTCACTTTCGTTTTTAAACAAGGGCCTTTGAATGAACTATGAAAAAAAATTATGCTCTATTAAAGCTGGGTGGTGTCTAAAATGGGCATTATCTTCTGTACATCCAGTACTCGACAGTTCTCAAAAATTAAAAGTAGCAGATATGAAGGTCTCAGGAAAAAAACAGTATCTCCCACCTTTTAGTAAACCAATTTTCTATGGCACATATTACTTGTACAATTATAATTTAGTCTAAACATCAAAACTAGTAGTTTTCTATTTTACATCGTTTTGGGGTATTTGGGCCTACGAGCATTTCTTAACCTGGGCATTTTATTTGCCCTAGCTGGGGCTTAACATGCTTATGACAGACACTGCTGAACCCCAAGCCCATGGCCCCACTCTTGCTATCAGAACCAATCTGTTCAGGTAACGGAAGACTATCTGCTTCAAAGGGGATTCACCACCTACGGAGAGGCATCTGGATTCTTTTAGGCCAATTTCAGTAATGCTATTCTCCATGTCGGTAAATAGTCTAGAAATGGGCACTTAAAGTCCTCTATTAAGACAAGTAGGTGAAATCCACCGAGGACCTTCTGTGAGAAGGAACACCATGCACTCTCTTCTCTTTGGGCCTAGGACATTGCGTGAGCGGACGACGGCTGGAGATGTTGCCTCGGTCTTGCTATCCCAGAAGGGGTCAATCCTGAGGGTAAAACCTCACAGCAGAAGGTGGGTCGGTGGGCGGAAGAGCATGGAGAAGAGTCTGGTCCTGGATAATACCGCTGAGCCACTGAACTTGGACCAGCAACAGAACTGCCTGACCTGGGCTTCTTATGAAATAAATTTTCCTTACAGTTTAAGACCTATTTACTTAGGTTTTCTGCTCCTTGCAGTTGACTGCACATTGAGACACTCTCCCCTCTTTTTTAATTTGTTTACGTAATCTCTCCACTCGACATGGGGCTCGAACTCACAACACTGAGATCAAGACTCGTACGTTCTTCTGAAGGAGCTGGCCAGGTGCCCCATCACAATGCTCTTTATCAAAACAAGACAAAAAATTCTGAGGAATGTACGAATTCCAGCGAGTTCCCGATGACTAGAAAGGTCTTGTTATTCTCATCCAGGCTGGAGGCAGGAATTCTGCAAACAGCACAAATAGTTGCAACTTCACCACCACCACCCCAGTTTTGCTTCACACGTTCTCAGCCACCAAACAGTCTGGAAGAGAATGTGCCTGTGTGGTGTTTAGCATTATTCAGCCACAATGAGAAATGTGTCGGGGAGTCCAAATGTAAGTATTTAAAGGTGTTTCGTCTGTGACACTCCTCTGTAACTCTTCGGACATGGTCCCCCAAAGTACTGTTCCACTGTGTGTCCCAACCTTCTGCCCGGGCCTCCCGCCTGGGCAGCCATAGTCCAGTGTCCCATGTACTTACCAAGCCTGTCCAGCCCAACTGATACAACTCTGGAGAAAATGTTCATCTTCAACATCAGGCTTCTGTAATAATGAAACAGCTACGAAGGCGTAGACAATAAAGTGGATTTATTTAAAAAGAAAACTATAAAATTTGACATTGAGAGAGACAAAAAAAAAAAGACCCCACAGGATTTAAATTGATAAATACAAAAGCAATTGGCTATGAACAATGTAAAAATACATTTCCCAATCCCCAAGCAGAACATAATTTAAGTACAGCGGTTATAAAATTCTTATACTGTGTACATTTTCCCTTAAAATCTTTAAGAACCATTTTAAACAGTTTATTTGTATAAAATATAACAGATTAAATCTAACACGGCTACTAATAAAAAATGATGAGAAATTTCAGTTTACTGAGTTTGCCCTTTTTTGGACATAAAAGGGGTTTTGGTCCCAAGTTTTCCTTGAGCTTTTTATTCACCACATGGTCTTTTTACTCAAATTCCTTTGACAACAGAAGACGGAGGCCAATCAGTCATGAGTCCCATAGAAAACAGTATGAAGAGAAGTTCTAGAATGACCCAAAGGACATTCTCTGCAAAGGGAAGGATTAAGTAGCAGCTAAGAGGCCCACTTCTGAACCAATAAACCAGATGGAAGGAAGCCCAGCCTCAGACCAGGCAGCACTGAGGCTCGATGCCAACATGCTTGCTGTATGTAGGAGGCCGGCTGGGACACATCCACCAGACTCAACTAAGCCCATGTACACGCAGGGACCCTGAGGTAGCCCAAATAGGTTTGCTGTGAAACCCAGCTGGGTCCAGATGTTACTTAAAATGACAGTGGTACACTTATATGTGAAATTCCAGAACTTGCCAACCATAAGCTAGTTATCTTCTAACCACTCTTTATTCTTGGACCCAAGACTCAGGCTAGTTCTCCTCTCGTGGATAGTATACCCAGTAAACACAGCATCTGTGATCTGGTTCGTTATCCCCCAAGTGGGTAGTGGTGACAGCACCATGGGCACTACCATCCAAACTTGGGTACAAATGGATACAGTCCTGAGTCAGTAAGAGAGCAAGAGAGCTGTGTCAGGCCCTAATGATGAATTCTGACAACCACATTTGCCACATCCACACACACAAATGAGACAAAAAGGATAGGGGCATTAGATGGTCTCACTGGAAACATGACTCCACTCTTTCAGATAGAAAACCCAGCCCACCTCACCTGGAAGACTTCCACCGAAGCCCTGAAGTACGTGACGCATGGGCTCATTGACTTAACACCAGAGTCCTGGGTCAAAAATCTAAGAGGAAGCCAAGAAAAGTCTATTCTGCGAACCACTTGGTCAGAAAGGACCTACCCCAAGTGCCCTGGCTGGCTGGCTCAGAGACAGCCTGCCAGCAAGAGACCATTCTTCCAAACTATCAGAACTGGTCTGAAGTGGAATGCCTGGAATAGAGAATGGCTTCACTGCCCCACTCACACCATCCCTGGTGTTAACCTGGGCAGGATATGCTAGATACTCTCTTTCTTAAGAAGGTCTCCCCCAAGGAGAAGTCAGAGTAATCGCCAATGTGGGAACAAGAACCCCCACGATCCTGCTACACACTCTATGTTCAAAGGCCCCAGAGTTGGGACTACGTAAAGACAAGGGCTATCGCATGAAAGTCGGAGTCAGGGGCTCAGTTCTGCCAGATTATGAAGCAGTGGATGGATCATGTGGATAAAGAGAAAAGGGAGAAGCTCAAATAAATAATAAAATCAAAGGCTAGGGTTTTAAAAAGAGGGTAGGCTTCAAAGAAAACACTGATCAGGACCTTCAGAGCTGAATTAACTTCAGTAGAAACAGCAATATACCAAGAGGGAAACAGACCAACTTCTAGCTCCTAGTATGAACTTAAAACTTTTCAGACAGTGGTAAGCGGTTGAAGCCCGTTTTTAATAATCACTGTATTGTGCAAGAAGTGTATCTTTTTTTATCTTTGGTCCTTACTTAGCCATGAGAGTTTCTTCCATTTTTCTATGTGTTATATTATATAAAAATCCTTTTTTCTCGCTTATTGACAACAAAGTGCAGTATAAACATAGCATTCGTGATGTTTCTTTTATACGTATAAAATAACAACGCCTCCCATATAGTTACTATTAGGCTGGAAGAGGTCTCAGAAAGAGTTAATAACAATTATCCTAAAATGTTACAATATAATTTTAAGGCTGAGTGAGATACAGTAAAGCTTGGGTATTATATTCTAGACCAATATTTTAAATAGTGATCTCTTAAATATACATTAATTTTATCTGGTCATCAAAAAAAAAAAAGCCCTCCTACTAAGCAAATACATTTGAAAACAAAACAATTTCTAAATGGATGAATTTAATCATGCTGGCTCTACAGCCTAATTTGAAAGCTAGGCCTAGTAATGATGAGAGAATAAAATATCATCAGTTGAGCTATGTGATTTAAAGAAACAACTGTCCTCCAAAACAAAAACAAAACCATTTCATTTGACGGAAGTTTTTACCGTTATTTAAAAAAAATTTTTTTGAACCAAAAAATTCTCTGGCCTAATTTGTGGCGACTGACACAGAATCCACTATTAATAAAAGTGCCTTCCCACCCTTCTCCTTGCTCCCCAAAGAAGTGGTTTAATAATTACACAAATTCTACAAGAGCTTCTGCCGGGGTTCAGGCATGACGCACTTGATACCTTATGTCACACCTATTCCCTAGGTCCTTATGCATTAAGTGGTTCAGTGAGGGCCTCTGTCCTCCTGGCAGCCTCAGGTTTTCTCGTCTGGGACTCCTGCTGTTTCTCCCAGAACATACTGGCAAAGTCGGACAGGAACATAAAGCTTGCCAGAAACCCAAACACCTGGGGAGAAGAAAGGGCAAAGGTTACAGGATGAATTTTGAAATATAATCTCACAGTTCCTACTTAGCTCTGAGATACAGTATTCTCAACCTCAGTAATGAAAGGCCTTTTAAGGTCATCACAAAACTAGAAGCTACAAAAAAATTCTAGAGTAATGGCAACTCGCTGAAGTTCACAAAACAGAAAGGCCCTGCCTTATGTGTGCATGTGGATGGGTGGGGTGCCAACCTGTGAGACTGAGGTTAACAGGTGAAAAACAAAATCCTATAAAATGATATACAACACAGGATTATTAGCAATGGTTAGACTGACCCACAGGTGAGAGAAGAAAAATACGCGAGTCGGGAGTGAAAATGGCAAAGTGATCACCATCAAAACAGAAATTCTATTTTGAAGATACTTTCAGGTTAAATTACCTAAAAAACAATTTCCAGTTAATTGTCACACTGTAATGACACAGCAACGTGACACCGCTACCTACTTCCTCTTCCTTAAATCACTTCCTCATTGTACTCCTCTAACGTATGACCAAGCATTCTGAGAATTCTGTTAAGAAGAAATCTTCACCCTTAAAGAAATAGGGGCCAAAGAACTGCTTTGTAAAAAGAGAAAATTGATGTAGGTAATGGCGAAAGTCCCTTCCACCTCTAACAACGATCTCCATGATTTTTATTTTATTGTTCTTTTTTTTTAGTTTTTACTTAAGTTTTCCAGTTACACTAACATACAGTGTAATGTTAGCTTCAGTTATATGATACAGTGATTCAATAGTTCCATACATCACCCAGTGCTCATTTCAACAAGTGCTCTCTTTAATCTCCATCACCTGTTTACCCATCTGGTAACCATCAGTTTGTTCTTTTTTAAAAATTTTTAATGTTTATTTATTTTGGGAGAGAGCAATAGCCAGGGCAGAGCAGAGAGAGAGAGAGGGAGAGAGAATTCTAAGCATGCTCCACCCTATCAGCACATAGCCTGATGTTCAATCTCACAACTGTGAGATCATGACCTGAGCTGAAATTAAGAGTCAGACGTTTAACTGACTGAGCCACGTAGGCACCCCTATCAGTTTGTTCTTGATTTTAATATTTTGTTCTAGCTCCAATCTCTTGACTCTTCACACCCAACCCCTCCACCCTCAAGAATATGCATTCGGCCTCATTTCACTATAAAACAAACTGCACTCCTAATTCTTTAATTCACCTTAACAACCCCAACATATGCACCCTAACTTTAACTCTCAATCCCACATCTCTAACCCCCAGTCACTTCTCCCCTCTGGAGTCTTCGTTTTGACTTGACGGCATCTCTCACCTCATTTGGCAAACATATTACAGGCTTTACGGACAGACCAGAGGTCACTGTGTCTGTGAGGCCACCCTTGACCCCTTGAGGGTTCTAGTCCACATAGGGCCCTCTGTGCCACAGCATCCAAACAAATGAGATTCCCCATCTTTGCTCACATACTTCACAATTTCTTCTTCTTTATTTTATTTTAATTTTATTTTAATTTTTTTTAATTTTTTTTTAATGTTTTTATTTCTAGGAGAGAGAGAGAGAGAGAGAGAGACAGCGTGAGCAGGGGAGGGTCAGAGAGAGAGGGCGTCACAGACTGAAACGGGCTCCAGGCTCTGAGCTGGCAGTCAACACAGAGCCCGATGCGGGGCTCAAACCCACGAACCGCAAGATATGACCTAAGCGAAAGTCAGACGCTTAACCGACTAAGCCACCCAGGCGCCCCTTAATTTGTTTTTAACATTTATTTATTTTTGAGAGAGAGAGATAGAGTGCAAGCTGGAGAAAGGCAGAGAGAGAGGAAGACACAGAATCTGAAGCAGGCTCCAGGCTCTGAGTTGTCAGCACAGAGACTGACCCGGGGCTCGAACTCACATACAGTCAGATCATGACCTGAGCTGAAGCTGGACGCTCAACCAACTGAGCCATCTGGGCACCCTTTCTTTTTTTAACGGACTCCCTCACTCATTCAAGTCTGTAAGTTTTTTCATAATAAGTTGCAAAAGTATATTATTTCCAGTATATTATAAATACTGAGTTTTTATTTATTTGTATTATTATTATAATACTGAGTTTTTAAACTATCACTCTTAAATATATCCAATGAAATCTAAATACTGTAATGGTCTAACACGTCACCTAATTATACAAATAAGCTTTGTTTCAACAACTTGGAATTTTATGTCATGCTTTTTTTTCCCCTCTTCAACTCAACTTTCCTCAAATCTACTTCACTTCCTCAAGAATTTTATAGTAATAGATTTCTATACCTTAAAACATTTTACTATCACCATTATCATACTCCTCTGCAATAGAAATATGTATGTAAACTGAAATGAACCATAAGGGTCTATTAAAACTTAGATTTTCCTCTTCATGTACTGATTGGTTCATGTACCCATGCATAAATATGACTTGCTGCTGGAATGAGTCAAGGTTCAGCACTGATTTAATTTCTGTTTTGTTCTGACGTGTGCTAACAAACTGCTCACATGACCAGGGAGATATAACCTACAAGTCTCTGAACTCCTTCTGAGTTTTCTAGAATTATAAGTAAAGATCTATTAGCTTACAACTCAATTAACTGTAACTTCAGTTTTGTTATGAACAAAGTAATCATTGGAATCCAGATGACAGAGGATTTGGTAGTGTCCGTTGCTCACGTTCACATATCCACAACAAGACCCCTGATTTGTAATTATGAAATCCAAAAAGCTACAGAAACTCAAACGTTTTCGTCATTTACTTGGCTCAAAAGTGACACCAGGCAGAACTACTTGCAGCCTTTATCCCCTTTACTGTGAATAGTCATACTTCAGAAATACTAATATGTTGGATTACAGGGTGTGCCCCAGGCCCTCTGAAGGTGCCATGCAGTACAGTACAGTAAATGTGCAGTACTGCCTTTCTAGAATCCAGAATATTCTGAATTCAAAAAACAAAAACAAAAACAAAACCCTGCCCCACACCCAAGGATTTCAGATAACAACATTTCCTTATTGATCTCCTCTATCAGGCTGAACCTTTCGGTCGCTTCTCCTGTGTATTCACTACATCCAGTGTGGCAACTTTATACCTGGCACGTATGTGTGTTTTTGCTGAACTGCAAAGTAGAAAATAAGATAAGGAAGTAAGATAACAAAGTCATTTCTACCTCTTCCATTAGCAGTAACACATTCATATCTGGAGTGAACGGGTTTCTATGAACCAAACTCAGTCAAATTCTAAAGACAGGTTCTAGGTTGCTAAAGCTATTTATCATACTTATTTGCTCTTAGGGCCTCCATTCAAAATTACACTGAAAAATAAGAGACAAACAGTGCTCCCCTATTGTGTAAGCTTTTGGTACTTTCCAAGTTCCATATTTTCTAAGGCAACAAAAATAGGCAAAGGGTTCAAAAAACAAGGTACTCACAGTGGCGGCCGTCTCAGCTGGGGTCCTGTCATGTGTGGAAACGAAAATGATGGATGCCAACAAAAACACACAGCCTGTTCCCAGGGTAATATAGAAATCCTACACACGTGCACAAAGAACACAGTAGGGTTAGGTTCATCGAAGCAAAGGTTTTTGGTTCTTACACAGCTTTTCCATGCAACCCACACTGACATGCTTCAGCTTCGAACTTTTCTGTAAGTCTGGTATCCCCTAATTAGTGTGGAACGCTATCCACACTTTGGACGGGGCATACTTAAGAGTATGTCACAAGATAATCTTTCAATAAAACAGGTCCCCAAAAGGTCACGTGTGTATGTGTGTGTCTTTTTCTCTAGGACGTATTACAATTTCCAAAGCCATTTATTAAATGCCATCTTACTTCCAGCGAAACTAAAACAAAAACAAGAACAAAAAAATTTGTCCTCCCTTTCAAAGTATACATGGGCCCTGACTTACAATGGCTCTGCTTATGATTTTTAGCTTTAAGATGGTGCAAAAACAGTACGTATTCAGTATAAACTGTGCTGGAACTGTAGGCCTGGCTCCTCCCTGGGCTGGCACTGTGTGGGACGATCGTCCTTCGTTTTGCTGGGCGGTGGCAGCGGCTCCGGATCTGCCCCTGATCACAAGGGCGAACCACTAGTCCGCTGACAGCCCTTCTGTATCCACACGGCCATTGCGCTTGTCACTTTCGGTGTAGTATTCAATGACATGAGTCAACACATTATTATCAAATAGGCTTTGTGGGAGATGATTCTGCCCAAGTGCAGGCTAATTTTAGTGTTCTGAGCACACTAAGCGATGATGTTCAGGGGGCTAAGTGTATTAGACGCACTTTCGACTTAACAGTATTTTCAACTTACGATGACTTTTAAGGGATGTAACCCCGTCGTAAGTCGAGGAAGATCAGTATTCTATGCTAAGATGGCCTCTCGGAGAGTACTTCAGTGCCTTGAAAGCACTCTGGGAAAGAGAGGATCAGATGAACCACCCGTCATTAACTAAATAAAATTATGCCAATAGTATGTTTTTAGACACTTAAGCCTTCTGGAATAACATATTGCTTTCAATCGTTCCAAGTAAGCAGCCCAAAATGAGCTTGTATGATGAGCTTATGTGCTCTATAAAAGCTTCCATATCTCATCATAATGCAGCTCACGACGTGAAGTTCTCCATGGGGTCCCAAGGGCTCTCCCAGGCATTATGTTGTCAGGCTCCCTCTCAGATGCCTATTACACACAGTGCTTGACGTGCACACTCGATTCAGAGAAGAAACTGGTAAAATGATAGCCATTGCTAAGGGTTGTAAGTCTGATACTTCCAGAGTTTCTTGAAATGTGATCCTAATATCTAGGATCAACATCAGTGTCAATAAAACTACCCAACACAGAATTCCTATACTGTCAACTGTTTACTTACATTTATAAAAAATTGAAGAGATTTTCTTTTTCTTCTAAAAGAGGTGTTTTTCTATAATATTTTGTTTTTCCTGCTCCTTTGAATATTATTTCTAATTTGCGACATACAAATATAAAAGTACATTTACTAATGTTTGGACTTCATTCAAGGAGGCACTAAAAAGGACACCCATTAGGGGGTGCCTGGGTGGCTCAGTCAGTTAAGCGTCCAACTTCAGCTCAGGTCATGATCTCACGGTTTGTAGGTTTGAGCCCCGCATCGGGCTCTGTGCTGACAGCCAGCTCAGAGCCTGCAGCCTGTCTTCGGAATCTGTGTGTCTCTCTCTGATCCTCCCCTGCTCATGCTCTATCTCTCTCTCAAAAAAAAAAAAAAAAACATTAAAAAAGTTTTTTTTAAAAAAAGGACACCCATTTTGAGACAGAATAATTTAGCATTCTATAAATATGGGCTCTAGAACCAGACCACCTGGGTTCAAATCCTAGTTACACTATTTCCTGGTATATAACTTTGAATTTCTCACTTAATATCTGCGTGCTTTAGTTTCTTCAACTGCAAAATTAACAGTGTCTTCATATGTGATTCTAGAGATTTGAGTCAATCTGTGGAAAGTGCGTAAGCCATCAGTACCAGGCACAAAGGAAATGTCCGCTAAGTGTTGGCTATTACTCTTGATAGAATCTGAGCTACGAAGGCACAGAACAGAAGAGAGTCTCCCTTTAAAAAGTTTATCCATCCCCCCTCCTCCCTAGACAGCACCCCCCCACCACCACCACACACTCAAAATAGAAAACCTCTGACGTTAAAAAAGTATTTAAGTCCATTAATA
This sequence comes from Hyaena hyaena, assembly GCF_003009895.1. Classification (NCBI taxonomy): domain Eukaryota; kingdom Metazoa; phylum Chordata; class Mammalia; order Carnivora; family Hyaenidae; genus Hyaena; species Hyaena hyaena. The sequence continues at coordinate 1,208,411 of NW_024080980.1, forward strand.
GGTCGAGAGTAAAAGTAATTTTTAAACCTTTCAAACAAACATGAAGTCCTTACAGTGCTAGGTGAAAAATGCAATATTTATAATTATAACTCTTACTCACCAATAGACACAAAAGACCCAAAAGAAATAAAATATTTATCATTTTTTTGAAAAAATATTTACAAAGGCTGTTTTTGGATGAAATGACTGATTTCTTTCTTGTCCCACCCCCTAGCATTTTAAGATCAGCACTTACTCTCGAAGAACTTTTAAATGCTCATTTGATATAATCAATGTTTTACCTTTTGTTTAGTTAGAGCATTAAAACTGGAAAATATTGCTATATTGTTGCTGGTCAAAAAGATCAAGGTTCTTAAAGACCACAGATGTGGCAGTAAAGTTTAAACATTTCTGAAAATATTTTTATGGATAGTACTGTTTTGATGCAGAGAGATTGAAAAATGAAAAAATAATTTCAACCTTTAATGTTTAAAACGTAAATTCATACATGGGAACTACAAATCAATCAGCTCAGATAGAAGTGTATACTCTTCACTTATCCAAAAATCTTATTGCATACCTGTCTGCAGAGAGGAAGAATTTACAGAGGTTACAAATGTAGTTACCAAAACCTCTCGGGTCTTTCTCTGCACCTTCATCTCATGATGCATTACTAGGCGAAGCTATTTTTTTAAATTATTGTGGTACCGGGTTTATAACATGAAAATTTCAGTAAGAAATCTAATTTTAAAAAATAAAATAAGCGATTGTGGTATCAATGTTTTGTTTTTTAATTTTTAAACTTAAAATAATTCTTTTAAAAGAAGGTAACAGGGGCGCCTGGGTGGCTTAGTCGGTTAAGCGTCCGACTTTCGCTTAGGTCATGATCTCGCGGTTCGTGGGTTCGGGCCCCGCGTCGGGCTCTGTGCTGACTGCCAGCTCAGAGCCTGGAGCCTGTTTCAGTCTGTGACTCCCTCTCTCTCTGACCCTCCCCTGCTCACGCTGTCTCTCTCTCCTGGAAATAAATAAAAACATTTAAAAAAATTTTAAAAAATAAAAAAAAAATAAAATAAAAGAAGGTAACAGTTCTTACAGCACAAAATTTAAAAGTGTAATTCAAAAGAGAATACAGATAAAAGTCAATATCTTAGTTGTATATTGATACATGGCCCAATATTTACTTCTCATTAATTTAAAACAATAATAGAATTTTACTGCTTTGTATTTATCTTGTTATCCCCTGTCTGGTTTTTTTTTTAAGATTTTTTTTTTTTTTAAGTAATCCCTACACTCAACGTGGCGCTTGAACCCACAACCTCAAGATCAAGAGTTGCACGCTCTACTGACTGAGCCAGCCAGGCACCCCTATCCCTTATTCTTAATAGTTAAAAACTTACCCTTGTTTTTATCTTTTCCCTGAGAGATGTAAGTTCTTTCATATGTCGACCCTGACATGTACAATTCCTCACAAACCACTACTGTTTACTACTGAAGAAGTAAACTGCCCAATTCTTTCTTCCTTAAATGCAATAAATGTGTGAATCATCTCATGTGTCATCTCACAAATCCACACTGTACTCAAATAAAAACATGGGCCACCAGACCATCTTTAGAAAGTTATATATCACTGATTTTGTGAAAATCGAATTCCTAGGTGTGCTTCTGTTAAAAGGGAAATTTCTGAACGAATTCAACAAATGCCTCCTTAATCCACTTATAGACAACTTTCTTCGTGATGAGAATCAAAACCATAGGTAGAATTATGTGTTTGATTTTAAAACATTTTATTATTTATTATTTATTTTATTTTTATTATTTATTTTATTATTATTTATTATTTGCTTATTTTATTATTATTGTTATTCTTTTTGAGAGAATGAACACACACATGGCAGGAAGGGGCAGGGAGAGAGCTAGAGAATCCCAAGCAGGCTCCATGTCCATTGGGAAGCCCGAGATGGGGCTCGATCTTACAACCCTGAGATCATAACTTGAGCTGAAATAAAGAGTCGGATGCTTAACCAACTCAGCCACCCAGATGCCCCTGTGTGGTGTTTCATTTTAAAAGTTCCAGAAATACGTCACAATAGTTCTTCGCTCTCGCATCTTAGCCTAATGCCTGGCACAGAACAAGTATGACAAAAAAATTGCAGAGCCCATGAGTGACACACCAAAATGTGAGAAATCAAAAGTGACAAAAATCCTAGTTTTTAAAAAACGCCTAATGTGAATGAGGGTAAACCACCAATAACTGTAAACCACTGGCAGTGCCTGTTGCTCTCCTCACCCCACTTTCCCGGTTCCCCCACATTTGGCAGGGAAAGTGGAGCTGCTGAGGAGCAGGGCCGGAACAACGGGTAGTGTCTTCTCGCGCTGCTGAGCTGTGCAAGCATTCCTAGTTTGAATAATACGACGACACAGGACTCCAAACAGCCACTCTCTTCACAGAGGGGGGGTATGTCTCCCTGCTTACCGATGACTTGACTTTGACCGCGTCCACTCTGTCATAAACTGGAGTGCAGTACACGATCAGAATGAGGAGGCTCAGAAGAAAGGCACTGCAGCTCACGAACTCAAAGAAGTAAAGTCCTCCACACAAGGTGCACTGTGACACGACTTCCTCGCAGATGAAGGCCAGCAGGGACAGCAACTACAAAAGACACGAAGCGTTTTACCTAGGTGTTTTCCAGACAAACTACGGTATCCAGAGAACACATCTATTCACGCAACTGCCTGTGAAGTGGAGACTGGGGCAAACACGGTTACTAAGTGCAGCCGATCCTCGCAGAACCGACGGGCCAGGTGCCTCAGAGGGAATCCAAGGACACAAATAATTAACTACCAAGTGCTAAAGGCCAGAGTGGGCGAAATACAGCGTGTTGCTATCAAAGAGCACAGGAGAGGCCCTCAATTTGGGGGTCAGGAAAGGGTTCCCGAAGGACAGGAGGGTCAGCTTCAGGAGTGAACGACAGGGAAAGAAGCTCGAGGCAGGGAAGCAGTACACAGAAAGGCTTGGAGGGGCGAGCCCCTGGCACCCATGCACATATATTACTCCCCTCACCCCCGCCCCACTGAACCATAACAGCGAGTTGAGTCTGCATGCTTAAAGTATCCTGTGTGAAGGAAGGGGATGATGCACGAAAATGATTAAATGAGCCTAGAGAGGTAAGCAGAGGCTAGACCTAAATGTCCTCTTTCACTAGTGTAAAACTCTGGATTTTAAGGGTTTTAAAGCAAATGGGCAACACAATCAGGTCTATGCGTTTGGTAGTGCTCACTGGCTGTAACATGGAGTGGGGACTGGGGGAAGGGCAAATCCTGGGGCAGACATCCAGTTGGGAAACTGATGTGGGCAATCAAGGGAAGATGGTCACCAGGTAGCACCATGGAGAACAGCTCCTGAAATCATTGCAACATGCAGCAGAAGCCCTTATCAGGAAGAATCTAAACAGAGTAGAAGAGAAGGCCTGGGGGCTCAGGTCATGATCTCGCAGTTCTCAGATTCTGTGTCTCCCTCTCTCTCTGCCCCTCTCCCACTCGCACTCTTTCTCTCTCTCTCAAAAATTAACATTAAAAATAAAGAAATAAAGAAATAAGATAACATAGTTGAATATGCCAACTTAAAATGAAAAGGCCCATTTATTCACCGATCTTTTGAAATAGGGCTTTTCCCGGAGTTTGAGACTCCTGCCTGGAATTCCACATCATGTTTTCTGCATTCATCACTTTCATCGTCCATAACTACGACTTCCAGACTAACGTTTAGGTGAAGCGGAGCAAGACCTTGGACACCTGAGAAGCAGAGTGCAGAATCCTTCTAGAGTTGGACGAGTTTTACTAGTCTTTGACAACAGGTGCCTCGCTCTAACTTAATTCCCCAGCAAATACTTGAGTAATTTATTTTTTGGACTTGCCAAAGCATTCAATTTAGTTTTCACAGGAAAGAATTCCTTTTCACACTCAGTTTTAGTCTGTGTGATATTTAATTCAATGCCTGATGATAAAAAGTGTAATTAGTAGTAGTGTGAAAAACACAAGTCAATGAATGGCAGAGGCAAGCGTGCTCAAGAGGGCCTGAGATCGTTGTCACACTGTATGCTAACTAACTTGGATATAAATTAAATAATTAATTCATTCATTAGTTTAAAAAAAAAAATAAAGAGTGCTCAAGAGGGGCCTCAAGTGTGCTTGGGAGTGCCAGACAGGCATGGGTCAGAATGCTGTGCCCTGAACGGACAATGGTTCACTCTGGTTAACTCGGCAACTCAATTAAATGCAAGCACTGCCGCTGTTGTACGTATATACAGCATTGGTGCCTCCCTGCAGAGAGAAGAGTTGGGTTTTGTTTTGTTTTGTTTTGTTTTTTAAAGAGGAAAGGGTACTGGGGAGTTAATACATTAAGTTTTAAATATGCCGGGTATGAGGGGTTTGTGGGAAAGTGAAGGAAGGTATGTAGGAGGCAAAAGGGTGTACAGGTCTGCAGCCCAGGGGAGAGGTCTGAGGCGGAGATGAAGGCGTGGGCCTCAGCCAGTGAGGTCACCCAGAATGAGAAGAGCTAGTTCGGTGCAGAACTCAGAGCAACCCCAAGATTTAAGGGCTGTGCAGAGGTGGAGGAGACACCAGCAAAGGACAATTAGGAACAGCAGTCCAAGGAGACAGTAGGACAAGAAAAAAGGATTTCTACCGAGAGAAAGTAATCAAGAATGACGAATGCTACTTAAAGGTCAGGTAAGAACAACACTGAAACACTTACATCATATTGAGCTACAGCACAGCTCTGGTGACATCAGCAAGCCCACCACAGCCAAGTCAGGCAGGGAGGCTAAGATTACGGTATCGCGCAGTGAGACAGAGCCAGCAGTCACGAGGTGTAGCTTGGGAAGAGTGGCCAGATAGTAGTGGATGAGGGCGAAGGGATGGGAATTTCAAGATGGGAGAGAACTGAGCATGTTTAAATAGGCAGAAACCAGTAAGATGGGGGGGGCTCAGGATGAGGAAGAAAGGAGGCTCTCTACAGGAGGAGTCAGGGCTCAGGTTTGGGGCTAACTCTGGAAATAGGAAAGAAGAGAAAGAAGAGAGGTTCACTGGGGCAGGTTTGTGTGGGTTTTGTGAAGCTAGGGGCATTAAGGGGCAAAAGCGAGATGCGTTCCTTTGGGCATTAAGCCCATCGAGATGACTGGTGACCTAAACCAAAGCCTATCGGGAAATGCCATTTTGCCCCTCAGGCCAGGAGAAGCAACTGGGTATATTAATGGCACCAAGAGTGCTACCAAAAGCAGCAGGTACATTTCACTGCACAGTATAAAAATGCTACCCTACAACATGTTGCCATCAAGAAGTAATCAGTGGCCCAGCCACTCTGGGACACAGGTGACCAGTTTCTTAAAAACTAAACAGGCGACAGCCATATGACCCAGCAACTGCATTCCTACCTTCTCCAGGAGAAATGAAAACTCATGCTTGGGCAGTGACAGCCATATGACCCAGCAACTGCATTCCTACCTTCTCCAGGAGAAATGAAAACTCATGCTTGGGCAAATATCAATACATGAATGTTCCTAAGTTTTATTAGTAACAGTTCTGGAAACTGGGAACCATCCAGATGTCCTCCCACCACTAAGGAATGACCCACATGGAATGCTGCCGAGCAATAAAAAGGAACAAACTTCAGACAGACAACAACTTAGATGAATCTGCAAATTATGCAAAGTGAAAAAAATTCCAAAACTCAAGGGTTACCTGCTACAGGGTTCCACTTATATAACGTTCTTCAAATAACAAATTACAGCTGGAGAACTAATCCGTGGTGGCCAGGGGAGAGAGGAAAGGTGTGGCTGTCAAGCGGTAGCATGAGGGTGACAGCACAGTGTCTGGAACAGTTGTGGTAGTGACTCTAGGAAGCTACACATGTGATAAACTGCAGAGAAATGTACACACACACACACACACACACACACACAGTACAGAGGACCTCCCTGTACATTTTGCTTCACAAGTTCCTGTGAATCTGTAATTATTTCAAAATAAAAAGTTAAAAAGAAAAAGGTCAAACCTAACTTGGTATGAAGGCCTCTAAGGGATTTCCCCCCTCCAACAAAATTCTGAAAACAATCTACGGAAGGACAAAAACAGATCTTACTGCTATGATTTCCTACAAGTTAGTGAGACATAAAATAAATAGTCTAGCAGATCCCAAACAGCCTCCTTCAGAGAGGTCAGGAAAGGCACTCCCAATCACTGGGCCAAGACAAGTCCCAGAAAGCCACTGTGTAAAGGTACCTCCCTGATCGCCTGAAATTATAATTACAGGATGAGTTTTTAGATGACTACAGTATAAGAAAATACTAAATGTCTAATATTCCGTTTGCTTTATTCTTGCCTCTATGTTAAATCTTACCCAACGTTTCAGAGTTTCTCTATGAGAAACTTGCAAAATATACCTCGGTGTATCAAAGTCAATCAACTGTGAGAAGATCTCAGCCTAAAACTCTAACCAGGGTGTCAGAATAGCCGATCATGAACCATTCTTCTTACAATGACTGGGTTATCAGGAACGCTCTGTCCCTGTGGGCTGCAGGACAGTAAAATCTTTTCTACGGAGCTCCGGACCGGTGGTCTGTTCTCTGCGGGGCCGTGGCAGGGTCCAGCCCGGCTCGCAGCAGCATGCCCATGACAAGTCCTGCTCCACACTCACTCACAGGAGTCCGTCTCACGGACCGGGAGCCTCAGAGGGGTAGTAAAAGGCAGATTCTGCAACGGATATCCTGAGAGACTAAGGGTTACGGTACCAAGTTCGGGCATTTACCAGCTCCTATTCCCAGTTCAAGGCTGAGAAATCAGCACCACAAACCGTATTCAGCATGACGTTTTCTCCTGACTCCACATCTCCGTCCGATGCCCTTAACCTTCCTATAGAATCTCCCACAGCACTATACAGTACCTTTATGCTATACACCTGAAACTAAGACAGGTCAATTATACCTCAATTTAAAAAACTTCTTGAAAAACTGTATTTGAGTATTACTGCCCCGACACTGTAGTATGTACAGGAACACGTAATGACAGAGCAACAAGATCAGTGTATAAGAAAACAATATGCCTCATAACTGAACATCCATTATCTGGAAATTCGGGAAATCTCAGGAAAATGCTTAAATCCACCTGAACTAATTGTGGCGAGAGAAGGATAAGTGGAAAGGTGAAACTCAAAGCAGGGCCCAGAGGCACATACGATCTAGATAGGTAGAGGACATTCCAGGTGGGGGGGTGGAAAAGAACAGATTCATGAAGGCAAGAATTTGCATGGTGAGCCCCACAGAAATAAGGCGACTGACCTCAGTGGGTGGGGAGTGATGATAAAAATGTTTAGGGACGATCTGGCCAGGGAGTATGTACTTCTGGATGAAAGCAACAGGGATGGCCTGCCTGGTTTATCTGGTTAGAAGACAGGAGGCACAGAGGACTGGGTGGGGCGTGAAAGAATATCACAGCTCAGGAGCAGGAAAGAAAAGAGAAACTAGCACCTGACAAACAAGTCACAGGAAGTCCTAACACTTATTAGGAAAACTCCTTAATAAACAAGTAAATGGGGGCACCTGGGTGGCTCGGTCAGTAAAGCATTTAACTCTGGATTTCAGCTCAGGTCATGATCTCATGAACCCTGAGATTGAGCCCAGTGTCCAGCTCTGTGCTGACAGCGTAGAGCCTGCTTGTGATTCTCCCTCTCTCTCCTGCTCTCTGACCCTCCCCCGCTTGCACACCCACACTCTCTCTCTCTCAAAATAAACAAACAAACCTAAAAAAAAAAAACCCAAAGGGGCAGCTAGGTGGCTTAGTTGGTTAAGCAGCAGACTCTCAATTTCGGCTCAGGTCATGATCTCACGGTTCCCAAGGTCGAGCTCCACATCCGGTTCTGGGCAGACAGCCTGTCTGGAATTCTCTTTCTCCCCCTCTCTGCCCCTCTTCCAACCTCACACACATGCTCTCTCTCTCTCTCTCTCTCTCTCTCTCTCTCTCTCAAATAAACATTAAAAAAAAAAAACTGTAACAAAAAAATGAGCAAGTAAACATACTCCAAATCATTCATAGACAGTGAAGGAGGTGGTGGTAAAGTGTGGCTTATTTTATTTTAATCATCTTTTCTCATTTATGTCTGTTTTTTGGTAAGCAAGCACGTTTTGTAGTAAAAGAGAAAAAAACTTAATGTGAAAGCTAAGGGAAGTAATAATTTCAAGAAATGGGTAGTCACCAGCATTAAGTACCAAAGCAGTTAAGGATAAGAAAAGAGGTTAAGGTCACTGAATTGGGTAAGGAAAGAATGATGAATGTTAAAAGTAAGTTGAAAGGCTCCATTATTATTTTCTGGTAAACAGTTTTACTCAGTAGCATGAAGACCTCACGTTAAATCCTGCTTAATGACTACTATGCTAAGTACCGAACAACAGTATGCCCAGTGCAACTGCTTCTAATGACATACCATTTTACCCAAATAGAATACTGGAATTGCCAAGCTTTTGGAGCTGGACAGGCACAGTCTCCCATCCTTGTGTCTACAGGTGATGGAATGAATCTTGGCCAGGTCAGGTCCCATGCTGGCCAAGCACAGCCAAAAATCCAGGTCTCCTGACTCCCACTCTGTGCTTTTTCCTGGCCTCCACCCCCACCCCACCCTGCCAATAAAACACTGTTTATTAGGTTCACTTGACAGCTGTGTATATCTGTGTAGGCTTTCCCGTTAAGACTGGATTTTCAAAGTTACAACCAGAGTTTTTTGCATTTCCCTTTTTGCTGCTAAATGTTACATTATAACCAATGTGCTAGCGTCAACACATTTGGGAAATCTTAGTGACTAAAACACGGCTTACACGCAGTTCTGGTGATTTAAACATTCAAATAATGACTAACTCTGGGTCTCTCTCCATTTCAGTTTCACTACCCTTTCTAAAACTTCAGTCTTCCTTAAAAATTAACAGTCGTTATTAAACACTAAGTCTCTTTCATTTAACAGTCTACAACTAAAGCATTTCTCATAAAAAGAACTTTTCCTTTTTTAATTTTGAGAGAGAGAGAGAGAGAGAAAGAAAGCATGAGCAGGGAAGGGGAGCAGAGGGAGAGAGAAAGAATCTCAAGCAGGCTCCATGCTCATCACCGAGCTCGACGGGGGCTCGATCTCATGACCTTGGGATCACGACCTGAGCCGACACGAAGAATCAGACGCTCAACTGACTGAGCCACCCAGGCACCCTAAAAAGAACTTTTTAGTGTTTGTCATTTATTCTAAGGCTCCAACTACAAAACTATATTAACTTGTGAATTAATGACCTTGCTGCTAAAAACCTGTAGTCATAGTTAAGGTCCAAGTAAACAAACCTGTCAGCCTGAAGTTACGCTAAGCCTCCCCTGACTTAGGCAAATATTGGCTCTCACAAAGGTTCAAAGATATAATTTGCTGACACTATGGACCTTCCTCAAGGTAAAAATAGAGCACTTCAATTAGTACAGACCACTTTTCACATTTAATGGTGAAAAGGACACCATTATAAGATGAACTGCCTCTAGGTGATTTGTTTCTTGGCACCTACAGAGTGTAACATTATCTTATAATTTGATAAACTTAAATCCCTGGTGAATTCTAAGTCAAACTGCTTGCCTAAAGAGTCACTATAATCACCGTACTGTGCAGCTATCAGGACATTCAACTGGTACCCTGAACACAATGTCAGCTTGTTGCAGAGAGAATACCGCACAGATTTAGATCCTTGCACCCGCTTACAAGCAAGGAGTTAGGTGGCCCAATGTCAATGTTCTCCTTAGGACAAAAACAAACCTCAAAAATAACAACAAAAACTTCACACACACACATATTAGCATAAGGACCAATCTAAGGATTAAAATTAACTGATAAATAAAGTGCATAAATTTAGGACTGCAATGACTCCTTACACTGCATTCCCAGCTGAGCCTTTATTTCTTTTTTTAGCTCTGGAAGGGCAGAGGGTAGGTAAGGGATGCTTATGTTCTGATCAAGCCTTTGACAAAACAAAGGTTTTACATGAATGGTAGCAGACATAGCTATGTAATTCCAAAAGTTATGTAACTCAAGAGCTAGTCATGCTCTTTTATCTTTAACCTCTCCTTCTGTCTGTAGGCTCCACTTTTCTACCCCTTTACGGTGTTCAGCTCTGTACCAGCACCCCACCCCACCGCGCGCCTGAGATCTGTAAAAACCTAACACAGTGAAAAGAACCTCGGAGGATCCAATTCAGTCTCCTTGAACTCTAGGAATATCCTAAGTATGCAGAGTCTGATTTTTAAGTTTTAGAGAAAGAGTCCTTTCTCTTCTGGGGTTTTCAGAACCTGGTGAGATTTGGGGGTCTAAAATAACATACCCAAACACTGAAATGTACCACATTTTGGATAAAACGTCACAGGACTTCCAGGTCCTTTGTTAAAGCACCTCCTTTTCCGATTATAGGGTGCTCCAAGGAAACAGTAGTTTCCTTATCTAAGCTCTACAAATCTACTTAATTAAAAAAAAAAAAAAGTAAGTTATCTAGGGGCGCCTGAGTGGCTCTGTCAGTTAAGCATCTGACTCTTGATTTCAGCCTGGGTCATGATCTCAGAGTTCATAAGATTGAGCCCAGAGTTGGGCGCTGCACTGACAGTCTGGAGCCTACTTGGGATTCTCTCTCTTTCTCTCTGCCCCTCCCCTGCTTGCATGCACTCTCTCTCAAAATAAGTAAATACACTTAAAAAAATAATAAAATAAATAAAAAATAAGTTATCTAGAGAAAATAACCTAAAGGCAGAATGTGGCTTTTAAGAATGTGTTTTTGCTTTAGCAAAGAAAACTCTGCCTGTTGCCTCAGGCTAGAGGAGTTTTATTTCATATATAACTTCCTTGGGACTTTCTGCATAACTCCTATAATATACTATTGTGAAAAGATAAAGGGCATTATTGAAACAAAGCAGGAACTAAAAGACAACAATCAAAATAGAAAGTAATAATGAAATATTTTTTAAATCTATATTAAAGAAAGCATTTTTGGGGTGCCGGGGTGGCTCAGTCGGTTGAGCGTCTGACTTAAGCTCAGGTCATGAGCTCAAGGTTCGTGAGTTGGAGCCCTGCATCAGGGTCAAGTTGTCAGCACACTCTGCCCCTCCTAGCTCACACGCTCACTCTCAAAAACAAATAAAGATTATGGGGCGCCTGGGTGGCTTAGTTGGTTAAGCGTCCGACTTTCGCTTAGGTCATGATCTCGCGGTTTGTGGGTTCGAGCCCCGCGTCGGGCTCTGTGCTGACTGCCGGCTCAGAGCCTGGAGCCTGTTTCGGTCTGTGACTCCTTCTCTCTCTGACCCTCCCCTGCTCACGCTGTCTCTCTCTCTCTCTCTCTCTCTCTCTCTCTCTCTCCTAGAAATGAATAAAATAAAAAAATAAAATAAAATAAAACATTAAAAAAAAAACAAAGATTTAAAAGAAAAAAGAGAAAGCACTCTTATAACATTACAAGTTCCCCATAAATAAATAAATGCATACCTCATTTTATTGCACTTCGCTTTTACTGCACTTGGCAGATACTGCATTTTTCAAATTGAAGGTTTGTGACAACAGGGAGTCAAGCAAATCTACTGATAACGTTTTTCCAACAGCATTTGCTCACTTCAGGTCTCTGTGTCACACTGTGGTAATTCTTGCAATGTATCAAACATTTTCATTATTATTATATTTACTATGGTGACCAGTGATCAGTAACTCACTGAAAGCTCAGATAATAGAATTTTTTGGTGATAGGGGCACCTGGGTGGCTCAGCCGGTTAAGTGTCCGACTTTGGCCCAGGTCATGATCTCATGGTTCGCGGGTTCGAGCCCTACATCGGGCTCTCTGCTGACAGCTACCTCAGAGCCTGGAGCCTCCTTCAGATTCTGTATCTCCCTCTCCCCTGCTTGTACTCTCTCTCAAAAATAAATAAAAAATATTTTTAAAAAAATTTTTTAAAGAATTTTTTGGCAATAAAATATTTTAAATTAAGGTATGCATATTTTTTAGACATAATGCTATTGAACACTCAATAGACTACTCAATAGTATAGCGTAAACCTAACTTTTATATGCGGTGGAAAACCTGAAAATTAATTAGACTCGATCTTCACTTTATTGTGGCAGTCTGGAACCCAACCCACCGTACCTGAAACATGCCTGCGAATGGATTTCAAAAGAGACATTAGTTTTTATTCTTTCCCTCTTTCTCCTTATGGTATGATGGAGAACAAGCAGGAATAGTCTACCACCTTTTGCGAGGCAAATTCATCTGCCCCTCTTCTCCACATCCCAGTAAAAAGTCTATCACCAAAATTTCTGGTTGTATTCTTTTCTGGGGCTATGGAACTGCAGTTTATTAAAGTATAAATAAAGTAATGAGAAATTTTACTGTAGCTTTGCCATTTCTGATCAGAAAGGAAAAACAGAACTGAGAATAGGAGATTTAATAGGCAGGACACCAATATTGACACACATTGATGATGTGTGTAGAGCAGCAAGACTATTTCAGATGAATACTAATTCTTTTCTGTTCTAAAGAGTTCTACTATTAATGCACAAACATTTTGGCTCTACTGCAGAGGAACACAGCTGATATCTAAAAGTCATGTTAGAACTGACAAAAGAACAGAAAGAAGCACTTCTGGGTAGAAGGAACGCTGATACAAAAGAACAATGGCAAGAGGGAGCCCCTGATGCCTGCTAAGAACTGAAAGGTTTCCAATGTGGAACTACCTAAAAGGAAGCTGGAGAGAGAGCGAGCCAGACCTCTTGGGTTCCAGAGCCACACTGTCACCTGCCTCCAAGTGATTTCCAAATTATTCCCAGATGTACTCGTTTGATGAGTAATAAGTGGCACTGGTTTTCTGACAGCTATTTTTCTCTTTAATAAAAATAGGCCATCTGAGTTCCAAGAATGTAAGTTCTGGTTATCAGAATTCTAAGAATTTAAGTTCTTCCTAAGGAAACCAACCGGCTATTTTTACTTGAGACGATTAAACAAAACAAAACCAACTTACAAACATTCTAGGCAGTCTGATTTTTCCCCTTCCAGAAAGTGGTCATCTTGGTTAAAAGAGAACTTGAGATGTCAGTATGTAATTCGAATTAAAATTCAAAGGTGTTTTGATATTTTCACTACTAAGTTAAGGCACTTTTACTGCCTAAAGGAAACGGAAACTCCGTGAAACTGAGGGAGAGGTATGTATACCATGCCCTACTTTTGCTACCTGCCCACGAATACAAGCTGTCCCTTTCACTTTGTGTCGCTCCTTCAGAAGTAATTCTTTTCCAGTCAATATAAAACATCGGGGAGACGACTGGCTGAATACTACTCAATACCGTGAGGAGTAACGGAAGACTCTGTTCAACAAATTAAACTGCCCCCATGGGCTTCTACCAGGAAAACCGCAAGAACCAGAGACAGATAAACACAAAGCATTTGGCAGTCTAAATACAGGCACTCCGGGAGATATTGCAGAGTAACAGCTGGGAGAAGAGACGAAGGTCGCAACAGATGATGGAGTGAGAGAAGGCTAAGCGGCTGACTTGGGTTTTCCGACGCATTTCCTGGAGCAGCGTAACATGCTCCGGGGCACTAGTTCGTCATCGGGGACCCAGTCGGGGAGAAACCGGGGCTGAGAGGCCGCCCGGCGGCGGGAAGTAACACCACCACCCCCCCTTTCCAGCAGAGAGAGAAGGAACTGGGGGTGTGGAAACCGCCCCTTCCTGAACAACCAGATTGAGGAGAAGCAATTCGGCAGCCTCGCAAGCCCCGCGGGCCGGCGGCCCCGGGGTCAGACCGTCCCCTGCCCCGGCCAGGCTCGCCCACCCCGGCCGCGGACTCACCAGCTGCAAGACTTTAAACAAGCGCCGATGCAACCGAAGCCGGCCTAGAGAGAAGTAGGCGGCGAGGCCGCTCCGGGCGCCCCTGGCAGGGCCTGGGTTCTCCTCCGTCGTGGGGCTGTACACCGCTCCATTCTCCATCGCCCAGGAACGCGGTGACCGCGCAGGTGGCGCCGCGAACTTCACCGACTCCCAAAGACCACCGGCAGGGCCGTCACTTCCTGGGCCTCCGCCCACGCTTCCGCCCCACCCCGCCCCGCCCCGCCCCGCCTCCGCTCTGGCCCCGCCCCGCCCCGCCCCGCCCCTGCCTCCCTCGGCCTTATCCATTCATCAGACTTCCAAATATCTGGGGAGTTTATTGTTAAGAGAACAGTTTGTTCTGAGGACCGAGAGAGAGAGAGAGAGAGAGAGTAAGGGAGGAGAGGAGATACAGCTGGATATGTAGGCAGAGGCGGCATAATGGAGGGGCCTTGCAGAGCAAGGAAAGAAATTAGGTTTCATTTTGAATGCAATGGATTGTCTGAAAGGACTTTTTGGGATTTCTGCTTCCTGCAACCCTCTAATATTCTTTTAGGCTTAACTTGTCAAAATCTCTGAGATTACTTGTCTCTTCCTTGTTCACCAGCTCCAACAGTCCTATATTTTAATTTCGTGTGAACTTAAAGAAACTCATCAAGGAATGTAATTATAGTTCAGCAACTGAAGTTGATGGAGTTACGTGACAGGCACACATTTTCTCAACAGTATAATGTAGGTAGTATCATTACTTCCACTTTACAGATTAGCAAACTGAGGCCAAGGAGTGGAATATATCCAAGCTCAAACAGCCTGGGGTAGCTGGAATGCAGGCCTACGCAGTCAGACTCACAACCATGTTGCTAACCAAGAACCCAGCAAACCTCTGCCCCTAACTCATGTCTCTGGTAGGGCCTCAAAACCCATAGAAGAGGAGAGAGGTCACTGCTGCCATCTACTTCCATATTTAATCTACTCTTCTCTGTGGCCCCAAACCTCCCCTTCTTCTTCCTGTTGTAGAACAAAAGCTCCTATTCAAACGAATAGAGACAAGTAGATACTACTCTGCGGGGGCTGTGTCCAGCCAGCCCAAAACTGCCCTTCTGTCTTTGATTTAATGCATTCTAAGTGTCCTGCTAGGACCAAGCAGCCACCAATCCTGTTCAAGCAAGTGAGGCCACTGTGTTTTCACCAGGACTACAAGGACTCACTGCCCTGTTATTCTTCAAGTCACCATCATCCCAAATTAGACACTATCCATGTCTGAAATTTACTTTGAAATTCATCCAGAAAAATAAGACAGGCTGATGAGCAGAGCGATGGATAAAAGGATAGACGTGTGATAAAGCCACTGCAGTAACATGGTGGTGGTGTAGTCAATGGGTGTCCACTGTCTTTTTAATTCAACTTTTCTATGTGTTTGGACATTTTCAAAATAAAATATTTAGGGCAAGTTATATGAAAAACAAAACAAAACAATAACTTAGGGGCACCTGGGTGGCATAGTTGGTTAAGTGGCCGAATCTTGATTTTGGCCCAGGTCATGATCTCGCAGTTGATGGGACTGAGCTCCTCATCGGGTTCTACACTGACAGTGCAAAGCCCGTCTGGGATTTTTCTCTCTCTCCTTTCCTCTTTGCCTTTCCCCCTACTTGTCCTCTGTCTCTCAAAATGAATATATAAACCTAAAAGAAAAACTTTGAGCAGGGAAAGAAGATGGACAGATTCTCTCAACCCTCACGGTCTATTTAAGGTGCACTTGGGGAATGCTCTAAGGTGCCTCTGCTTCTCTCTGAATTTAGAAAAGGATCAGAATTTAGTCTGTGAGTCACAAGCTTCGGATGCACAAGAATCATCTGGGAGGTTAACCAAAAATAAGATTCTTGGAGATCTACCCCCCAAATTTCTGAACTTGGGTGGGTCTTGGAAATATACTTTCGTAACAAGTTCTTCAAGGGATACTGGTGAGAATGTGTCAAGGGATAATGTGATAAGAATGAAAGACATTAGGTAGAAGACAGCAAATGTACCGTAACTTCCTTTGTCCTGATTGATTGGGGCTGCCCAAATCAAATGTGTGCATCATTTATATTTTCTTCATAAAAGACCAACTAAAGAGTTTAGGGCTTCATGAACAAACGCCTGTGTTAGGGAGCCCATTTGATGGGCACATCCACATGGAAAACTGTCATGTTTGTTCAGGAATAAGCAACACTGAATAGTTCAACGCTGAGACTTGCCACACTGAACTGAGAAATCTTATTTATGGAGAAAAGATACACCAAAGAGAAAAAAAGAGAGACTCATTTCAATTTTGAAGACTATTCATTTTTCTCCTTTCATATTAAATAGTTAACATTTTTCTAAAATGAAGAATTAGGAAACATTCACAAAAAGAGGTGGTTGGGAAAGTATAGTTTGGTGAGATTTTAGACATTCAAAAAATAATTTGGTGCTGCTTTTTTCAGCTGAGATTTTGATTTTTCAGCAGCCCTTACTCAAAAACGTTCACTGTCCCTCTTATCTATATTAGCAGTTAGGCAATACTGTGTAAACAAAGTTGGGCCTTAGATTAAGTCCTACAACGAGGCCACAGAAACGTCCATTAAAGGACCATGTCATAAAACAGTGATATGGGCCATAAAAGAGAAACAAATTAAGTGTGCTGGGAATTCAGAGCAGAGAGAAATCACTTGTGGCTGAAAGGATCAGCTTGGTGGAGCTTCAAGCTGGAGGTTAACGCTTACATTTGGGGGGCACCTAGGTGACTCAGTTGGTTAAGCAACTGACTCTGGATTTCAACTCCAGTCATGATCTCACAGTTCATGAGTTTGAGCCCCAATCAGGCTCTGCGCTGACAGTGTGAAGCCTGCTTGGGATTCTGTCTCTCTCTCTCTCTCAAAAAAACCCCCAAAAAAACAAAAACAAAAACAAAACAAAAAAAAAAAAGAATACTTATATTTGGACATGCAGAAACAGGACAAAAGGTATTGGAGGCAGAGAAGCAATGGGAAAGAAGGCAAAGGGGTGCACACAGTCACAGAGAATGGAAGGGAGGAAGGACAAAGACTAGTTAAGGGAGACCAACCTTGGAGTCAAATTTTGGAGGGCCTTAAAAATCAGGCTAAAGAGGGGCTCCTGGGTGGCTCAGTCGGTTAAGCGTCCGACTTGGGCTCAGGTCATGATCTCATGGTTTGTGGGTTTGAGCCCCGCATCAGGTTCTGTGCTGACAGCTCTGAGCCTGGATCCTGTTTCAGATTCTGTGTCTTCCTTTCTCTCTACCCCTCCCCTGCTCATGCTCTGTCTCTCTGTCTCAAAAATAAGCTATAAAAAAAAATTTTTTTTTTTAAATCAGGCTAAAGACCTGGGGCTTTCCTTTTATTAGTTGAGCACTGAGGAACCACCCAAGGGGTTTGAGTTAAGAAGTGAAATGACCAGAGCTCTTCCTTGTGGATCTTTTTCTGGCAGCCTTATGTACACTGGATAGGTTACAAAGAGCCACGTAGCGGCTACTGTTAAAGTTCAGGAAAGAGGGAACAGGGGATTAAACTCAGATAGTAATCACGGAAATAGAGGAGAGGGGCTGGCTTGAAGAGAAGCTGTGGGAGGTAAAACCAGTGAGATTTGGAGACTGATTTGTTTGAAGAAGAAGGAGGAATTGAAACAGGTGCTAGGGTTTCAAGCCCATGTAACTAAGAAACTTCAGGGTAATGACAGAGACAGAGAACCTAAGGAATAATTAACTCTTGTTAAGTGTCAAAGTATAAATTTCAGAGTTAAAAAGATGACTCTCATACAAGCATGCTTCAAAAATTTATTAGTAATTAGGAGAATGTAAAAGGTTTCAGAGGAGGATATGTAAGACCTTGGTATGTGCCTATATATAGATATATGTACATATGTGTACATATGTATACAGTGTTTAAAAATATACAGTTAGGGGTGCCTGGGTGGCTCAATGGGGTGAGCATCAGACTCTTAGTTTCGGTTCAGGTCATGATCCCTGGGCCATGGGATTGAGCCCAGTGTTGGGCTCTGTGCTGATCATGGAGCCTGCTTAAGATTCTCTCTCTCTCTCTCTCTCTCTCTCTCTCTCTCTCCCTATGACCCTCTCCCCTACACACTCTCTCTCAAGTTAAAAAATGTGTGTGTGTGTGTATGTGTGTGTGTGTGCATACACATACATATACAGTGAAAGGGGAAAAAATGCTAGAACATGTTGCTAAGTTAGACCCCAAACTGGCTAACATTCGATAAGCATACAATAAAATTGTTGCCTTTGTGATTAACTCTAGCAGAAGGAAATCATTTTCATCCCTACCAGACAAAAATCACTTGTAGCTTATCAATCTTCTCTTTTTATCCTTTATTTTTGAGAGAGAGAGTTTGCAAGTGAGCAAGGGATAGAGATAGAATCCCATGAGGTGCAGAGACAGAGAGAGAGGGAGAGTGCAGAGTCCAGAGTGGGACTTGAGCTCACCTGAAGTGGGGTTGGAACTCACAAACTGTGAAATCATGACCTGAGCTGAAGTCGATGCTTAACCGACTGAGCCACCCAGGTAGCCTTAGCTTATCAGTCTTCTATAATGAATACCTAACTTCACAGACTCTGAGACAGACTCAATAATAAATAGTAAGTCACATAAAATTATCTTTCCTTAGACCAACAATGACCCTTTTTCTGTAAAGGGCCAGATAGTAGGTTTTTCAGGTTATGAGGCACATGTAAGTCTCTGTCGCAACCACTCAATTCTGCTGTTGAAGAGTGAAAGTAGCCATAAATGATACATAACTAAGTGCCATAATGCAGCTATATTCCCATAAAACTTTATGAGAACAGGCACTGGGCTGGATTTGGCTCATGGCTTGCTGGCCCCATTCCAGTTCAGTATTTCTCGAACTTGAATCATCATCATCATCACCTGGAGGGCTTGTCAAACCACAGACTTTTGAGCTCCACCTCCATGGTTTTTGACTTGGTAGATCTTGAGCAGAACCCAAGAATGTGTATTTCTATGAAGTTCCCAGTGATGCTGATGCTGCTGTTCCAAGATCACACTCTGAGAACCACTACTCTAGTATGAAATATGGCATTTAAAGGGCACTCAATAATCCTTTGGCCTCATTTCCAGGTTTCAGATCACTTGTCTTAACCAAAGGAAGATGAAGAACTCAGGTTAGGACAGAGATTTTAATGCCGGAGGGCATCAAGTGGAGTTCCTGGTAAATCGTTTCCAATAGGGATCTGGAGCACTGGAAGAGAGAAGTCATTTGGGAGGCACCCACAGAAGAGAGAGAAGCATACAAATGTCAAAGTGAATCAACTATAAAAAGAAGAGGATTTAGACTAGAACTCTGGAAGGAGGGGGAGAGAAGGTAAGGAGGAGGCAGAGAAATAGAGGAGTGTTTAGACAGGGGGAGAACACAGGAACTAGTGTCATGGAAGGCAAAGAAAAAATCTTATGTTTTCCTTGCCAACATTTCCAAACACCCCACAGTGGATGAAGACGCCAGATATGCAAAGGTAAGGTGGAAGAGATCTTCTAGGGGTAATAGCTTATAAAGCCCCTCTCCCGACAAAACTAGAATAGAGAAGATAAGCCATCTCCACATTTCATTTATACCAGCAGAGGGCTGCAAGAGCAAAGGAATGCTAATAGTGCTTTTTGGTCCAGGGTTTCTCCCCTTTGCAAACAACTAGTTTCTCAGTAGAGTCTGGGAAGGGGGGTGTAAAAACCTGTGGATCACTTCGCCTCCTTGCTCTCATTATCAGTTGGGTATTTTAGTATAGGACAGTTTGATTAGTTGGGTGAGAGATGTGATGAAGAAATGCAGAAGCTTCTGATTGCTTGGGGAAAAGAGAAGGTGGGGTCCAGTTTGGGATTTGGCTTATAGGAAGTCCCTGTCATCACAAGACAACCCTTAACGCAAAAGCATGCCTCATGGTGTCATTAAAGATGACGGACGGAAAACCGTCTTAGGATTTTTTCCTCGTTGTTGATTAAAGTTTATTCTTTGCAAATGTGAAACATTAACAAAAACCTCAAAGGAAAAACATACAAAAAAGTACACTTAGAGGAGCGTTGCTAAGTCTTTATCCCTTCCATCTCATTCCTACCCCACCTCCCTCTGAAGGTAACAAACTGTGATTGTTTCTGGTTATGTTACCAGTGTTTCTTCAGTGGAAAGAGACGGATATTATCCTGGAAGTTGTTCCATATCAGTTCATGGAAATCGGCTTCATCATTTTTCAAAAATAACTGCATAGTACTCCATTGTGTGGCTGTACCATAGTTTATTCATCCAATTTCCTATGTACAGGCATTCTGGTTGTTTCCAATACTTTGCAATTAAAAAAAAATAATGCTACAATGAATAACTGTGTGAGTATTTTTGTACTGTCAGCTATGAACATTTAGGGTTAAGTGCCTAGGTATGTGATTGCTGAGTTTGAGTGTACAGTTTCATTAGATACTACGAATATCCCTCACTCAAGAGGTTATATTGTTTTGCACTCCCGGGAGCAGTGCATGAATACACCTATTTCTGCATCACCTCTCCAGCAAAGTGCTGTCAAGCTTTTGAATTTTTTTTTTCAAATAGGGAGGAGTAATATTTCAGTGTAGTTTTGATTTCCATTTCTTCCTGAGGAAAGTTAAACAGATTTACATATGTTCAAGGGCTATTTTTATGTTCTCTTTTACTTGTCTGTTTGTGCCTTTTGCCTATTTATACTCTAGGGGGATTTTCATTCTCTCACATCTATTTTAAGAGTTCTTTATATGGCGCACCTGGGTGGCACAGTTGGTTGAGCATCTGGCTTTGGCTCAGGTCATGATCTCACAGTTTGTGAGTTCGAGCCCCACATCGGGTTCTGTGCTGACAGCTGAGAGCCTGGAGCCTGCTTCAGATTTTGTGTCTCCTCTCTCTCTGCCCCCCTCCCCCCCCGCCCCGCTCTCACTCTCTGTTTCTCTCTCTCTCTCTCTCAAAAATAAACAAACATTTAAAAAAATTTTCTTTAAAGAGTTCTTCATGTATCAGAAATATTAGCCCTTTATCTGTGATAAATTATAAATATTTTCTCTCTACATTTTATCTGCCTTTTGGCTTTGCTTATGGTGCTTTTTGTTGTCATGTTTTCTTCAATCATTTTTACGTACTTGAATTAAAATTTTTTCTTACATGTGAGTTGAGTTAAAGTTAGAAAGTCTTTTCCCACTCAGACACAAAAGAATTTTATATTTTCTTTTAGTACTTGTATTATTTCATATTTTATACTTATGTCTGATATGTAATTTGGAGTTTATTCTTGTAACTGATGTCAGGCATGGATCTAATTTCATCTTTACAAATAGCTAGCAGTTGATCTAATACTGTGTGTGTGTGTGTGTGTGTGTGTGTGTGTGTGTGTGTGTATGGCTTTTTTTG
This sequence comes from Hyaena hyaena, assembly GCF_003009895.1. Classification (NCBI taxonomy): domain Eukaryota; kingdom Metazoa; phylum Chordata; class Mammalia; order Carnivora; family Hyaenidae; genus Hyaena; species Hyaena hyaena. The sequence goes on from NW_024080980.1 coordinate 1,229,715, forward strand.
GTAGAAATAAACATACAAGGTAGTCGACTTTTCAGAAATGGTCTAATTACACTAATACATTTAGGGTAGTATCTAAAAATGCTTGCTTGAATAATTTATGCATGGGACCAGTACTTTAAGAAGTTTATGTAAGTTAAAATTCCTTCCCTTGTGGCTACAGAAACTTAAATTCACATTACACTTCATGATCTATAAAGCACCTCCACAACCTCCATCTCGTTTATCCTCACTTGTGACTCTACACCTGAGCACGTTGTCCCCGCCATGACCCAGATGATGAAACTAAGGCTACAGGACAGCAAATGACTCTTCTACAGTCATGTGATTAGTCAACGGGGTAGCCCAGCTCTTCTGGCTCCTTCTACTGTGTTCCAGTGTCTTGGCACTGCGAGCCTTGCACATTTAGATTCCCGCGGAAGTGGTGGCCCAGATGCTTAGACATCTTGCGAAGCAGGGCTGAAGTCAGTCTCTTCCCTGCAGGTTAACAGTGTGCTCCAAATATCAAGTGTTGGAAGAGCAACAAAAGATATAGCCATCACCTGCCATCTAGATAGTACTTAAGTCTGAGCGAAACTTGGGGAGAGCGGAGTGCAGGCACACAAAACACAGAACAATGCAAGACTAACTCAGCTAACTATTGCAAAGTTGCAGTATTACAGACAGGAAATATTTTAACAGAAAATGCTTGTAAGAGTCATATTCTACAGTATGCCAACCAATATTTCTGAATCAAAGCCTTGTTTTAAGTTCTAAGTCAACATGGGGCAGAATCCAAGGGGTAATGTGGCCATTGGATTGTAACAGCAGTTCTCAGGGTGATCAGAGGACCTTCAGACCTTTGCAAGGGTTCTTTGAGGTCGAAACTATTCTCACAAGAATACGGAAAGGTCATTTGCCTTTCTCACTGTGTGAACTCTTGTTTGCCCTGCTGGTGGAATAAAACTACTGGCATTCCAACACGAAGCAAGGTAGTAGCATCAAATTGAACTTGTCGTCATTGTATTCTTCACCACTACGGGTGTGGGGGAGGAACACCAATTTTGCTTAAGAATTCCCTTGATGAAGACGTGAAAATTATTATTTGATTAAATTGTAACCATTTAGTACCAGTCCTATTTAAATTCTGTATGAGGAAAGGGTACATACCTTACTCCTGCTGTATACTGAAGTATAGTGGTATGTCAAGGAAAAGGCTTTGTCTACTGAATAGTTATACACTGCACTAGCCACTCTATTTTACCATATTTATATACTTGACAGAACTACTTACAGGCCAACTGGTTTTTCAGACTTTAGTATTTAGCAGGTATTTTCCCAAAAATGAATGAAGTGAGCCTGTCAGTGCAAGGGATGTAACTGATAGTATTCGTTGCCTTGGTAACATTTGAACGTTCCAGAAAAAAATAAGAATTTTGGAAAACATACATCCGTCACTGAGCCTGACAGTTTTCCATCACTTAAACTTTTCTAATGAGAGCAGTAAGAGTATTAAAGATATTTGATATTTTATAAGATATGTCAATACCTGGAAGAACTCTGTAACTCTGTGAACTGGAAATTTCTAGAAGACCAATGAACAATGTTATAAAATCACATGGGGGGAAATCCATTCAAAGTGCCAGATAGATCAATGCATTCCACACTGCAATTAACCTTCAAAAAACTTAAGACTTGTTGAGTTTTAGAAACAAAAAGAAAATTCATAATTATCTGGAAGAGCTATTAAATTACTTCTATCTTTTCCACTTCTATATCTGTGAGGCTGCATTTTCTTCATAGAATTCAATCAAAAAACATATCACATCAGATGTAATACAGTAGGTATTAGAATCCAGGTGTCTTGTATTAAGCTAGACATTAAAGAGATTTATAACAATGTAAAACAATGATAGTCTTTTTGGTGCATTTTTTTCTGTCAAAATTATTTTCTATAAAAAAGTTACTTCACATGTAATAGGTTTACTAGTATTCATAAGTATTTAAAAATTTTTCAGCTTTTATCATAGGGTAAATATAGATAAATATGACTCATTATTTTTAATATGACCCACATTACTGATAATTCTCTGGGGTCTCCTTTTAAAGTATAAGTCTAAAGGAGTCTTGTAACTAAAAATTTTGAGAATTGTGGTTATTAGAATTTTAGTGTTTATTTATTTTGAGAGAGGGAGAGACAGTGACAGAGCATGAGCAAGGGAGGGGCAGAGAGGGAGGGAGACAGAATCTGAAGCAGGCTCCAGGCTCCAAGCTGTCAGCACAGAGCCCAATACAGGGCTTGAACCCATGAACTGCGAGATCATGACCCTCTGAGTCGTATGCTTAACCAACTGAGCTACCCATGCGCCCCTAGAAAAAAATCTTAACCCAAGAGAAGACAGAATTAGAAGACTAGTTCTACAAAGATTTTGGTGATACGGTGGGATCAAGGTACTACTCTGCCCCAAATACATACATAAATGTGTCTATATACATGTGCATATTTCCTGCTCTCCCTCCCTCCCTCTATAGCTACAGTTTCAGAAAATGGGTAGTAACAACTTTCGTTGTAACTATTTCCATCTATTCTCTAGTTATCTGATTGAGAAATATCTTGAAAAATATTCTTGAATTCCATGTACTTCTTCACATTTTGTCATGTATTTTTTATTGTATGTACGCATGACATGTTTTCCTAAAATTCCCTAAAATAATTATGATCACAGGATAAGTCCTCCACATTCAGCAAGAATTCCCTGCCATCACTGACTATACTCCTATTTCAGCATAGAGAACAACTATGTGGTAAGGACAGTAAAAAGGTGTTACATGAAGGAGGAAGTCCCATATTCTGGCATTTTGCAAACTGAAAAAGTAATTTTTCTAAAAAATGAAGCCCAAATAAGAAACCTATAATGGATATTTCCATTTGGGCTATTGTTAAGTTCCACAAAGGGCCTTGTAAATTGATGTCTCATAGTTTTGAGGAACAAAATTGACCAGTATGACACCAATCTTTCACAAAGTCTTTACAAAGAATACAGAAAGAGAATGCTTTCCAACTTGATTTATGAGGTCAACATAATCTTGATATCAGAAACTGACAAAAACATGATGGGAAATGAAAATTACAGGCCAATCTTTCTCAGGTGCAGAATACAAAATCCTAATAAAATGTTAGCAAACCAAATCCAGCAACATAATAAAACTAATACATCAGGATCAAGTTAAATTTATTTCAGGAATACAAAGTTGGCTTAATACTTTTAAAAGGTAATGTAAATAGTACCATTAACAGAAAAAGATGATTATCTCAATAAAGAAAAAACCATTTTATAAAATTCAACACTCACTCATGATAAAACTCATGATATAAAGTAAGTAGGAAAGAAGAGAACTTTCTTTCTTTGATAGAGTATCTACAAAAAGCATGCAGTAAATATACTTAATAGTGGAATATTAAAAGCTTTCACTCTGAGATGGGGAATAAGATAAGATGCTTCCTCTCATTGGTTCAACAGTATTCCATACTGGTGCACCGGTGTCATAAAGCAAGACAACATTAAAAAGGAGTAAGACTCATAATTTTCAGATGACACAATTCTATGTAGAAAAATACAAAATAAATTACACGTGAACTATTACATTAATAAAGGAATTTGAATAAGGTTTCTGGATAATATGAAAAATATGTAGTTCTAAACACCAGCAACAAATAAAGTGAAATTTCAAAAGGATGCCATGTACGATAGCATAAAAAAAATTCAGTGGAAACATTAATCTACCAACAGGAGGTGCAAGATGATACACTGAAAAATACAAATATTGCTAGAAGAAATTGAAGAAAATCTTTGTAAGTGGAAGGATACTTCTGTGTATAGTTTGGTCGATGTTTTAAAGACGACAGTTATCCCCAAATTGATCTATAAATTCAAGGCAATCTCAATCAAAATGCAGGATTTGTGTGTGTGTGTGTGTGTGTGTGTGTGTGTGTGTGTGTGTGGCAATGGGCCAGTAAATGGATATGCAAAGCGTCAAGAATAGCAAAAACAATCTTACAGAGAAACAGCACTTGAGGACTTAGGTTACCAGATAAAGGATAGAAATTGAGACTGTAGTATTGGTACAGTCTAGGCAAACTGGCAAATAGAAGAAAACACCCAGAAACAGAAGTATACACAGATGGACAGTCAAATTATGACCACGGGGGGCTACAGTGAAGAAGGATAAGTCTCCCAACAATGGTACTGAATTAAGTGAATACCCACAGTTTAAAAAAAAAAAAAAATCTTGTCCCCTACTTCATACCATGCATAGAAATCAATCCTAGGATTGTAAAAAAGTAAAACAATAAATCTTTTAGAAAAAAAATTATAGAATATCACCTTGAAGTCAGGCAGGGATCTCTTTAAAACAGATCATAAAAGCAAGAGCCATAAAGAAAAGCTGACAGATGGAACATTAAAATCAGTAACTCCTACTCATCAAAAGATACTAGAGAGGGAGGCTAACAGAGAGAAAAGGCAAACCACAAAATGGAAGAAGATATTTACAACACATATCTGACAAGAACAAGCATCCTGAATAGGTAAAGAATAAGTCAATAAGAAAAAGTCAGATAGTTTCCCCCTCATCTTTCTCCCTTCTCCCTCCCCCCCAAAAAAGAAAAAGGGCAAGGCTCTTAAAATTCTTAAAGCGTTACTTTACAAAAGAGGGTATATATATGGCCAATAAACATAAAACATGCATTAGTTATCAAGGAAGTACAATTAAAACCATCACGAGATCCTACTGTATACTTGCCAGAATGTCTAAAATGAATGACAGACCACTCATTTACTTTCTGTCCCAATGGATCTGCCTATTCTGGACATTTAATGCAAATGGAATCTATATCGTGACTTTTTGAGACTGGCTTGGGAAAGCCCTTTAACAGTATGTTCTCAAGGTTTACCCATGTTGTGTCATGTATCAAAACTTCGTTCCTTTTTATAAGCTGAAAAATATTCCATTGTAGGATATGCCACATTTTGTCTCTCCATTTGTCTGTTGGTAGATGTTTGGGTTGTTGCGTGATGGGGCTATTATGAGTAATGCTGCTCTGACCATTTGCATACAAGTTTCTGTGATGCCATATGGTCTCAGTCTGTGGGGTATATATCCAGGAGGGGCACTGCTGGGTCATATGGTAACTATGTTCAATCTTAGCAGGAGCCGCCACACTGTTTCCCAAAGTGGCTGCTGTTTTACATTTTACATTCCCACCAGCAAAGTATGGAGGTTCTAATTTCTCCACCTCTTCACCAACACTCCTGTTTTGTTTTGGCTGTTAAGTGGTACCTCATTGTGGTCTTGATCTGCATTTCCCCACCTGCTAATGAGAAGCATCTTCTTGTGCTTGTCATTTGTGTATCTTTTTCAGAGAAATGTCTATTCAAATCCTTTGGCCATTTTTTTAAATGTTTTCTTTATTTCTGAGAGAGGCAGAGACACAGTAAGCAGGGGAGGGTCAGAGAGAGAGGGAGACACAGAATCTGAAGCAGGCTCCAGGCTCTGAGCTGGCTGTCAGCACAGAGCCCGACGTGGGGCTGGAACCCATAAACCGTGAGATCATGACCTGAGCCAAAGTCCGACGCTCAACCAACTGAGCCACCCAGGCGCCCCTCCTTTGGCCATTTTAACATTAGGTTACTGGTCTTACTATTGAGTTGTAAGAATTCTTTACATCATCTGAATACTAGACTCTTTAGACATATAATCTGCAAATATTTTCTTCCAGGAATGGATTTTTTTTTTTAAGATTTAATTTTAAGTAATCTCTACACCCAATGTGGGGCTTAAACTCACAACCCAGGGATCAAGGCATGCTCTACCGACTGAGCCAGCTAGGCACCCCAGGAATGGAAATTCTGAGAACCGTTTTGGAAAAATTGTTTAGCATTATCTACTAAAGCTGAATATACACATAGCCTATGGACCCAGCAATCCACATCTATGCATCTACTCAGCAGAAATGAGGACTTACTTTCCGCAAGACACATTTGAGAGTGTTCATAATAGCGCAATTCATAATAGCAAATGAAAAACTGAAAGCCACCCAATCATCCTGTAGGTAGGCTTGATGATGGTCCTACAAAGATGTTCATATCCTAATCCCTGGGACCTGTGAATGCTGCCTTATTAGGCAAAGGGATTCTGCAGATGTGATTAGGATTTTGAGAGGGGGAATCAGACTTCCAGTTTCCAAGACAGCAAGTAAGGAGTTTGGAAGTCATCTCTCCACTCTAACAAGCAAAATACTGAACTGAAAATTCAGCAACTCTTTAGATTTGCCAGAGAAGTGAGGTCCCAGGGCCAATCCCTGTCCCCCAAATTGGAGAGACTGTTGAGCAGACACAGAACGACAACTTGCTTAAACAGAAATTCCCAAGCAGAAACCTCTGAGGGAGACAGCACTGGGCTAGGAAAGCCTGAACTATAGTTGACAAGCTGCTGGTGGCTCAGAGTAGACAAGTCTGTGAGCTAAAAATCCCTGGTCATAGGGAATCCCCCCACTTCTGTAAGTTTTACCTCCAGGAGCTCTATCAGGATCTCAAAGGGAAAAAAAATCAGAGAAAAATCCCCTGGTGTTCCCCATCCAGCCATCCGGTCCCACCTAAGGGGTAGGTTTGCAGGTGGAGATGGAGACTGAGAAGCACTTGTGAACTTCCCAGCCCAGGGGCACAGGCTCACTGAGACCTAATCATAGGACTAGAGAATGCTTCCCCTCTCCCCAAACCTTACCACCACATTATTAACTGTCTATTCACTGGAGTTCTTTTTACCCAGTACCTCATGTCCGGCTATCAACAGAAAATTATAAGGCATAGTAAAAGGCAAAAAGTAGTTTGAAGAGACAGAGCAGAGCATCAGAAACAGATTCAGATATGGCAAAGAAGAAGAATTATCAGGCCATGATTTGAAAACAACTATGATTAATATGCTAAGGCCCTAAAAGAAAAAGTAGGCAACATGTAAGAACAGATGGGTAATATAAGTAGAAAGATGGAAATTCTAAGAAAGAACCAAAAAGAAACGCTAGAGATGAAAAAAACAAAAACAAAAACAAAAACTAAACTAACAGAAATGAAGAATGCTTTCATTGGGCTAATTAGTTGACAGGACATGACCAAGGAAAAAAATCTCTGAGTGACAGTATATGTTAACAGAATCTTCCGAAACTAAAAAGCTATTAGACGAAAGACCAGAGTTGCGGGGGTAGGGGGAGGGTGGAAGAGAGGTGGTGGTGGAATAGAATATCCTATTAACTGTAAGGCTACAAAGATGTAACATACACATAATACAGAAGAAAGGAACAAAGTAAATCTTTGAAGCAATAATGACTAAGAATTTCCCCCAAAGTAATGTCAACACACTAAACCACAGAGACAAAATGTTGATGGAACACTAAGAAGGATAAATCCCCAGATAATCACATGGATGCTGGCAAGAGGGACGTAGCAGGTTCAGGGCAAGAAGCGACGTGATGGAAGCACCGAGTTGAAGATGCTATGCCTTGAGGATGAAGGGACCAGGAACCCAAGGAATGCAAGTAGCCTCTAGAAGCTAGAAAGGAAGGAAACAGATGCTCTTTGGAGCCTCCAAAAGAAACCAGCCCTGCTAACCCCTTAACTTCAGCCCAGTAAGACTGATTTTGAACTTCGGACCCCCAGAATGGTAAAATACTAAATTTGCAGTGTTTCAAGCCACAAAATTTTGGTAACTTGTTACAGCTGCAATAGGAAACTGATACACCTCCATCAACAGCATAATGGATAAACGATAGTGTATTCGCACGATAGAATATTATGGTGCAATGAGAATGGATAATTATTGCTACATGTATTTGTTGATGTGCCACAGAACTAATACTGAAAGAAGCCTTGTACCGAAAGAATATACACTCTAAGATTCCACTTACATAAAGAGTATAAATAAATAAAACTTATCTACGGCTGTGGAAGTTGGGATAGTGGTCACTTGCCAGGTAGGGGTACTAATGAGGGGGCACACAGGAAGCACAGACGATGCCAGTAATGTCTTTCTTGATCGTGGTGCTGATCAGAGGTATTTCAAACCATATAACCTGAATTTGCACACTTTTCTGTACTGTATACTTCAATAAAAAGTGCTTAGAAACAAACAACAGAAAATTAAGTAGTTTAAAAACAAATTTCCTTGCAAAAAATAGGGACAAAAATTGGTTTAAGGTTTAAACACGGCAACACAAGGTTTTAGATTAAACTGAATAGCATATAAAGTGAACAATTACAGTTATTTCAGACAATGACTCAATTAATTCCAAGGATGTTCTAGTACATCTCCAATGTCAGAGAAAAATGAGTTGGTCTAAACATGCAAACACAGCAGACACGATGCACAGGCAGCAGTTTTTGTTCTGTCATTAGCTTCACTTACTTCAAGTACTGGCTTAGAAAAATCGCTCTTTTATAACACCATGACTACAGAACTAAAGATTCTATTACTGGCGTTTTTCATCTCACATTTCCTCAAAACAAAATGTTTTTACAAATTAGTTTTTCTGTGCCCATGACCAACCTAAGTTTTTCCCACCTTGAAACAAATCATTACCCTCTCATGTAACTGTAACATTTATATTCAACTATTAGGAGCCAAATACAATTTGAAAGTAAAGATTAAAGTCCTAATGAAAGGATTATGTTAGATAGTAGGGATATTGTCCTCAAACATTTTTGCTGAAAAAAAACTTTGGGATGTATATTTTAAAGTCATAATGAAGGCCAATTTAAGGGCAGTAGCCATTTTTTCCCAGTTAGTGGTAATGATTCAGTAAGTTAAATGTACATGGGTTCTTTAGTTGAACTTCAGTAAGAAGTCACATTGTTCTTATGAAGGTTCTAAAACAAGCATTTAAAAACAGTATTGAAAATTCAGGTGGAACTACTAACAACAAGTGTTCTCACCTGTAAGAGAGGAGCTATGTTAGTGCATTCGCCAAGCTTTTAAAACAGTTTCTGCCCAATAACTAATGATAAAAGGCTATATTTTTATCTACCAGAAATGCTGACATAAGATTCTGTAGTTCAAGACATGCTTGTGGGGAAGATGTGTGGATCAAGGTAAACTCCCAACTTAAGGAAACTTACAGGATAATGAATCTTATATAGTCACTTGTCTCTTACAAAGATCAGAATGCTTAATAATCCTATTAAGTCAAATACCTTAAAATACTAATGAATCTTACTCATGGTCTGATAAATACAAATTATATATAAGAGAATACAACAAGTTATTTGAACCTGAATGCAGAGAATAAATACTTTATTAACTGATTACAGTTGAAAGTCACAAACAAAAAAGGGGCATATTAAGGCAGAGCCATATATATATCTATATCTACGTATCGATACAGATATAGACAAATCCAAAGATGGTTACCTCTTTACACTTTAATAACCTCTGCATTTTTCTTTTATGCATTTAGGCAGTGTGCTTTCTTTCTTCTCAGTTAAAGAATGAATCCTGGCCAATATTCAAAATCCTAGTTTGATGACAACTTACAGGATCATGAATCGAGACAATGACTAGCGTGTAAAATGCTATCTGACAGTTTTCTCAGCATATTCCATGTGTGGTGGTGTATTTACTTTGGCGTGGAAAATCTGACAATTGATCATTTTCTCTTTTCCAGCAAAACTAACACATAATTTTTCAAGTGATTTTAATAGTCTTAACTAAAATAAGTTTGGACTTCCAAGTCAGTCAAATGCCCAAAGCATATTATTTTCTGCCTTTTCCTAAACCCTCCTATGTTTTAAATAGCCTTTAGAGTATGGTCACATGGCTGTATTTCAGATCTATAAATTTTGAGTTTTTCAAAATCCAAAATTATTTCTTATGCAAAGTGGCAATGTAAACAGCAATCCTACATAGTGTAATTTTTCTTCTGTACAGCTTTCTTTTATAAAAATGGGCAACCACAAAAAAAAAGAAAAAAAAAAATTTAGTCCATCTGAAAAGCACTCCAGTTCCCTAATTCCACTTTTGAAGGAGAAGGCAGAGGCAAGTTTACATTATCCCAGAAAACTGAATAAATGGCTTTATTTGGTATCTTCAAGAAGCTTCTCCTTCTGTAGGAGATGTAGGTGTTGTAGGGGAAACTGTAACTGGTTTGCGTGCAATTCTGTCTAGTTCCGCATGAACATCCGAGAGGACAGGCTTCTGGCCTACATTGAAAGACAAGAAACAAGATTTAGATAGAAACAGAAGTACCTTTTACACCAATGTCTCTTCATTTAAAGACTGGCAAGGGTTTCATTAACTTTTTCCAATATACTAAGTGATATAAACATTCTTAATTTAAAAATAAGTCCCCTCAGGGGCGCCTGGGTGGCTCAGTCAGTTAAGCGTCCGACTTCGGCTCAGAGCATGATCTCACCGTTCGTGGGTTCGAGCCCCGTGTCGGGCTGACAGCTAGCTCAGAGCCTGGAGCCTGCTTCTGATTCTGACCCTCTCCTGCTCATGCTGTCTCTCTCTCAGAAATAAATAAAACATTAAAAAAAAATTTTTTTAATTAAAAAAAAAAGAAAATAAGTCCCCTCAAAAAAAAAAATCACCTCATGTTACTTATTTAAAAATGTATTAAAATTTATATTATTTATTAAAAAATTTTTTTTAAGTTTATTTACTTATTTTGAGACAGAGAGAGGCAGAGAGAGGCAGAGAGAGGGTCCCAAGCAGGTATGTGGGTTTGAGGCCTGCATCAGGCTCTGTGCTGACAGTGTACTGCCTGCTTGGGATTCTCTCTCTCTCTGTCTCTGTGCCCTTCCCCTGCTCATGCTCTCTCACTATGTCTGTGTGGCTCTCTCTCAAAATAAATAAATAAATTAAAAAAAAAAAATTCAGATGCTTAACTGAGAGAGCCACCTAGGCACCTCTAAATCCCTTCATTTTACATTATAGGGTCTGGTACCAAATGCAAGTAAAACTAGTACCTATCATTTAATCTCATAAAAACATTTTTTAAAAAGGCACAGGACAGTAAGAACAGTAAAATAGGAAATAGCAACAAAATTTTGGAATGTAGAAAGAAGATGAATGAGTGGTAACTAAATTAGCAGTCTTAAGAAAGCTCAATCATTTACACTGGAAGTGGGAAAAACCAGGAAGGAATTTAGTTCATACCCAGTAAAAGGTTCCAAAAACAGGAGCTGTACAATGGTATTTGTGGAAAGGGTGGCAAGAAGATGGGATTAAAAGGGTTAAAGGATTAAAAGATGGGATTAAAAGATGGGTTAAAAAGTCTGTTTTTTTTTTTTAAATGTTTGTTTCTTTTGAAAGAGAGAGAAAGAGTGCATGTGCAGGGGAGAGGCAGGGGACGAGGGACAGAGAATCCCAAGCAGGCCCTGTGCCATCAGCCCGGAGCCCGATGTGGGGGCTCCATCTCGCAAACCACCAGACATGACCTGAGCTGAGGTCAAGAGTCGGTTGCTTAACTGACGGAGCCATCCAAGTGCCCCTAAAAAATGTTTAAAGAGCAGTTGCACAAGCAACAAAAGAAAAATAAACTGGACTTCATCACAATTAAAAAACTTTCATGCTTCACAGGAAACAACCTCCTTGACCTCCACCGCAGCAACTTCTTACTTGACACATCCCCAAAAGCAAGGGAATCGAGAGGAAAAATAAACTGTTGGGACCTCATCAAGATTAAAAGCTTCTGCACAGCAAAGGAAACAACCCAGAAAATTAATAGGCAACCAACGGAATGGGAAAAGATAGGTGCAAATGACATATCAGATAAAGGGTTAATATCCAGAATCTATAAGGAACTCACCAAACTCCACGCCCGAAAAACAAACAACCCAGTGAAGAAATGGGCAGAAGACATGAACAGACACTTCTCCAAAGAGGACATCCAGATGGCCAACAGACACATGAAACGATGCTCAGCATCCCTCCTCATCAGGGAAATACAAATCAAAACCACACTGAGATACCACCTCACGCCAGTCAGAGTGGCTAAAATGAGCAAATCAGAGAACTCTAGATGCTGGCGAGGATGTGGAGAAACGGGCACCCTCCTGCACTGTTGGTGGGAATGTAAACTGGTACAGCCCCTCTGGAAAACAGTGTGGAGGTTCCTCAGGAAACTAACAATAGAACTCCCTTATGACCCAGCAATAGCACTGCTAGGAATTTACCCAAGGGATACAGAAATGCTGAGGCATAGGAGCACATGTACCCCAATGTTCATAGCAGCACTCTCCACAATAGCTAAAACATGGAAAGAGCCTAAGTGTCCATCAACAGATGAATGGATCAAGAAGATGTGGTTTATCTATACCATGGAATACTACATGGCAATGAGAAACAATGAAATCTGGCCATGTGTAGCAACATGGATGGACCTTGAGGGTGTTATGCTGAGCGAAATAAGTCAGGCAGAGAAGGACAAATATCATATGTTTGCACGTATAGGAGGATTAGGAGGAACTTGACGGAGGAACAAGGGGGAGAAGAAGGGCGGAAATGGTGGGGGAAAGGGAGAGAGGCAAACCATGAGAGACTCTTGAATGCTGACAAAAACTGAGGACTGATGGATGTGGGGGGGAGGGGGGGATGGGCATGAAGGAGGGCACTTTGGGGATGAGCACTGAGTGTTATGTAGAAACTAATTTGACAATAAACTATTTGTAAAAATAAATAAATAAATAAATAAATAAATAAATAAATAAATAAATAAAAATAAAAAAAAAAACTTTCATGCTTCATAGAACATCACACCACTGAGAAGTAAAAGGACAAGCAACACGATACGAGAGAAATCTTGCAAATCCCGTACCTGGTACGGGTCTGGTAGACAGAACATAAAAACAACACTTAAAACTCAAATATAAAAAGACAAATAACCCAAGTTAAAAATAGGCAAGGGATGGGGCGCCTGGGTGGCTCAGTAAGTTAAGCGTCCGACTTCGGCTCAGGTCATGGTCTCCCGTTCGTGGGAGCCCATGTCGGGGTCTGTGCTGACAGCTAGCTCAGAGCCTGGAACCTGTTTCAGATTCTGTATCTTCCTCTCTCTCTGACCCTCCCCTGCTCATGCTGTCTTGCTATCTCTCTCTCTCTCTCTCTCTCAGAAATAAATAAAACATTAAAAAAACTAAAAAAGGAACAGCTTAAAAAAAAAAATGGGCAAGGGATTTGAACAGACATTTCTCCAAAGAAGATCTACAAATGGTCAATAAACACATGAAAAGATTCTCAACATCATTAGCCACGAAGGATATGCAAATCGAAACGACAATGAGATATGACTTCACAGCCACTAGGATGGCTCTAATCACAAAGATGGACAGTAACAAATGTTGTAGAGGATGTGGAGGAATTAGGACCCTCATTCCCCACTGCTGGAAATATAAAATGGTGCAGCATTTTACAAACACTTTGGTAGTTCTTCAAACACCTAAACAGAGTGACCCTATGACCCAATAATTCCACTTCCGGGTATATACCCAAAGAGATGAAAACATGTCATTTGTCAGACATGTGTCAAAACCCATGTTCACAGTGGTACTATTTATAATGGCCAAAAAATGGAAACAATCCAATGTCCATCAACTGATGAGTGGACATATAAAATGTGGCATATCTGCACAATGGAATTTTACTCAGCAATAAAAAGAAATGCAATAAGGTTATCTGCTACAGTATGGACGGGCCTTGAAAACGTTATTGAAAACATTAAACAAGATACATACTATAAACAAGATACATACTATATGATTCCATTTGTATGAAATCTCCAGATAGGGAAACCCACAGAGACAGAAAGCAGATCAGTGTTGCCTAGCACTGGGGGTGGTGGGGGACAAAAGAAGTTACGGCAAACAGGCAGGTTTCTTTTTCGGAAGATTAGAATGTTTTAAAATTAGATTATGATGACAGTGTGCACAACTCTGTAAATATACCATAACTACTGAATTGTACACTTCAAAGGAGTAAACCTCATGGTATATAAATTATACCTCAATAAAGCTATTAAAAACTACAAGTTCTCAGTAACTATACCTGATTTTTTGGCGGATGGTGGTAAAGCACTGCCTCCACCTGCAGCCCCACCTCCAGGGCTCCCACTGCCAACCCCAGGGCCTCCTGGAGAACCAGTCTTTTTACTCAGCAAGCTATTGAAGAAATTTGCCAGGACACCTTCACTGGTAGCTCCAGCTATTACAAAACAAACCAAAAAAATTTCACTCAAAACATTAGATTCTTCTACAAATTTTTATTACAATAATCACACACAAAAAGCAATTAATACGTTAATGTGTTCCAAATTCAAGTCTACTTTGTTCTTTTGAGTCTGGGTAATTCACCTCTAATCTATTCATATAAAAACAAAATACGAGTAAAACAAGAGTATAAGATAGCAATTAAAAAATTAGATTATTAATAAACCCAAAATCATTTAAAACAGATGTTAGATGCTACTGTACCTCCTTTTTCAAAAAGGTTCTTCAAAAATGTAACTACTGAGAAATATTTGCCTCAAGTATTAAAAAAGCTACCTAATCTTGTATGAAAACCAGTAGAAGTTCCAACAGGTAAGTGAGTACAGGATAACAAGAAATAATCCACAGAAGAGAAATATAAATAGAAAGGAAATACTAGGGGGAAAGCTCTTACTAGTATTTAAAGAATGCTGATTAGGTTGTGGCAAAATTGCAATACTCCACGTTGATGACATGGAAATAAGCCATTTGAAAATCATTATCAAAAGGCACAAAAATGTACAAACTCTGACCTACTAATCCCACTTGTGGCAATTACTCCTATTGAGATAACTTTCAGGCATACAGTTTTTTATGTTAACTGCGGATAACCTATTAACATAATGAATTTCTTCAATGACCTATGCTAGAAGAATTAAATGTAACACAAAACCGTCACAGAGCTTACCTGATAGGATAGATTAAGGCTATCCTAAAAATGGTTTGCGGTCTGAATGACTATGAGATTGTATCGACATAGAAGCTATTGCACAAAAATGAAAACAGTTACAACTGGAGAAGGCTGGAATCTAGGTAGATTTCTTTTGAGTGTAGAAGACACTGTGTTGCTTTCTGCCAGAAGAGAGAGAAATGTACCTTTCATGTTTGGATCGATCTTTTTGGACCCAGCAGGGATGGGCGACACGCTGGCAACATTGGATGACACAGATCGATTTGGTGTTCGAGGGGAGCCTCCTGGGACTCTTGGAGAGGTGTCCTATGTAAAGATTAGGAAAGCCATAATTATAAAAACCTGAAACTTCCAACTTCACAAAAGTTATTATTATAGAATAAAATTACTTTTTAACTGTCCCCCATCTGCTCTACTGGTACTTTTACACAGCAAGTCATTGCCAAAAATGTTTAGCAACTGTGCCCTTAGAATCAGAAAATATCAGAGACCTATCACATTCTAGAACACAAATTCCCCTTCAGTGGAAAAAGAATATATTCAGTAATGGGGTGTGGTTACGAGCAGAGGCTTAGGGGTCGGATCTGGATTCCAATCTGGACTTGCATCCTACTAGCTGTAAAGTCTCAGGTAAGCTGTAACATCCTCCAAAGCCTCCATTTCCCCACCTGCAAAATGGGGCTGACAGCGGTGGGGACAATTTATAAAACAACACATAGGAAGGGGTCCACACAGTAACAGGTGCATGACAAACACTGCAAAACAGTTCTTTATGATTTAAATATTCTAAAAAGGAGTACAGTTTATCCTTAAGAATTTCACAAATTCCAGGAGAAATCTTAAGTCAAGATTCTATCAAAGTACACCCTTACAAGACATGTATCTGATGAAGAAAAAAGGAGCTAAACCAATAATGTATTGCACTTTAGTAATTTCATCCGAATCTGTTAATACTGACCACAGGCCTTCCAGCTGCGGTTGGTGGTTGCTTTGCTAAAAGGGACTAAAAAACACAAAAGAGTTCTAGGTTAGATACTCAGCAAGTATCACTGTACTAAAAAAAAAAATATATATATATATATACACACACACACACACATATGTATGAACAGTTTACCCATCAACCATATAAATCTGCTTCTGATATAATTTCATACCTGCAGCTTCATAAGAAACACTTGGTCATCTTCTGCCACAATTTCCTTCTCATGTACAAACTGAAATGAGCAATGCATAAATGAGTGAGTCTAATATATTATGCTAAAACCATTAATAACACATTCTCTAGATTAGACTAGTTTTTAAAATTCAATATAAACAATACCTATATTTATAACAGTGAGCTGCCCTGCCCAAGCACTACAGCAGACCTGTCCAGTAACCATCTGCAATAGTAGGAGTGTCCCTGTGTCTGCTGTCCAATGTAGCCACCAGTCACCTGTAGCTAATATGGCTGTGACGGAAGTTCTGAAAGTTTAATTTTATTTAGTTTTACTTAATATGTATTTAAAGGTCGTATGTGACTAGTAGCTACTGTACTGAGGTATATCAATCATGCTTAGAGTCACAGGTATATCAATCATGCTCATAAAATATGTTAACCAATACTTCGGTGTTTTAAGAGGGTCACTAATATCCCAGCTGAGTGAAAAGCATTTTGCCCCTGGTTTCTCTGAAACAAAAACATAGTGACTCTTCTACCTGCTGAATAATTGGGCAAAAAGCAGCAGCAAATATCTCCTGCTTCTACTATATCTATATAATGCATGCATGCCATCATCTATTTTCTACCCAGCAGAGTGATTCTTTTAAAAGGTTAAGCAGATTACATCACTCCTCTGCTTAACACTCCCCCCATCCCCACCCCAAATTGCTTTCCATCCCACTCAGAATGAAATGCAAAGTCCTGACTCCAACCAAATGAGATCCTACAAGACGTTAACTCTCCTCTCCATCTCCTACCACTCCGGCCCTCCTCTTCACTCTTTTCCAGACTCTCTGCCCTCCTTACCCATTCCTGCTTCAGGGCAAGTGCACTTTCTGCTCCCTTTGCACACAGCATTCTCCCGTCTTATCAGAGCCATTCCCTACTGTTCTTACAACTGCAGACTTCCCCACCCCACTGCTCTCACTCACTCTCCCCTTACTTGGTTTTACTGCCACAGGACTTATCAGCACTTGAGAAATGACAGGTACATGGATTTACTTTTGCATCACCCTCCCATTTAGCACCTAGTGCCTGAACAGTGGCCCAGTCAGCATTTGTGGGATGAATAAAAGACAACTAATAGGAAAATTCTTTTGGTCAGAGAATGGGAAAAACTGTTGTTCTTTTCCTTCTTGATGTGTGCATTTCTTTTAATAGACATCCAAACCAAATACCATGCCAACTGATTTTTCATTTATCATTACTTTTCTTATTTCTAATTACCCACAAACAGAAAACAGATGCTTGATACTAGTGTTTGGATTTTTAAGAAAGAATCTTATTATATGTTGTCAAAATTATTCTTCCTGAAGCATGTCCAATTACATCACTGAGAAATACTGTTAGTAAACAGCTGTTTTTATACTTTTCAGAAATATCTGTAATATCTAAGTGTAGAACATCACATATTGCTTCACATGAAATCAAAACATATGAAAGAAGAGTACTTTATGGAAGCAGATTTAATAGTTACAGGTAGGTAACTGTTAAGAATAAGCCAGAAACTCCCGGACAGCTGTGGGCTAACACAGCTAACTAATGGCTACGGAGAAGATCTCAGATCCGCTTCAACAAATAGAAGCTAATAAAGTTATCCTACCAATGTTTTCTGGACTTCTAGCTGAGTTCAAGGTTGGGGGCTCACAGCATCAACCTATTCAAACTCTTCAAGATCCATACACTCACTCACACCAATCCATGATTTCCATTAGAATGCAGAACCTGCACTAATATTTTCTAATACTCCAGCTGAATTGCTGATTTATGTTTTGATAACACAGATCTTTATTTTGAACTGAACATCAGAAATGCCCAAATTATACTTAGAAACCTCATTGATAGGAAAGGACCCACTTATCTTTCTACCTATAATCTTAAAATTATGGACTCCCCCTTTCAGTTTAAAAGGCTAAGTATTGAGACTTTATACTAAAACCGTTACCTTTCGGACAGGTGGTTTGGTTATAATGTCTTCAAAATTATCTTCTGCTTTTAATGTTTGAAAATTTTCATGTAATATTCCTATTTTCTTATCATTATCCCACCCTGCTGGACTGGAAAGAAACGCACATGATAAATCTCAAGCATTTATATAGTCACTCCTTCATTAAATCCATAATCATATTAAAGAGAACAAATCTGACCAATTATGAAAAATTAATCAGCTTTTTATTACAATGCTCAAGTTACAGTTTACTAATTTTTACTTAAAAAGTTTCTCTATCTTCCTGATTTTAAAAATGCAGGTTTTTTTTCTCTTTTTGGGGAGGAGGGGTCTGGTTAATTATTATCTCTCAGTATATTCACAGAACTTTTTTAAAGGCATTTCTGCATTATACACTGGGTCCTTTATGTTTCAAAACCAATCAAAGAGTAAGTAAATATATGGGTATATGCACTCAACAGTTTAGCTATATATAATAGAAAGACCTTCCAAAAAGGGCTCAAGCCAGCAGTAAATCTAAAAGGCAAAAAAATAAATCAAGGCGGGTTATAAATAAAATAATCTAGGAACAAATTCTCATCTACTCATCATGGAAAGGTCTATTGGTTTCACCTCAAAAGTGAAAATGAGGATTCACCATCAAACTGTAGCAATAATACACAATAAAATAATACATTTAAGAGCATACTTACATAAATACTGCATCTTTTTCCACAACAACAGCAGGAATCTTATAGGGAAATCCATACAGTTTCTGAACGATATATTTATATACTAAATCTATATTTTTGTTTTCTTTTACTGAAGTGTAAATAAGCGCAGCACCATCTGAATAATACCATTAAAGAAAGTTCTGAACAAATTCCATGTACCATAAAATTGTGTTCTCAGTTGAACATTTCCATTTATATGTAAGTTAGTTTCAAAAATAATTCCCAAAAGTACATTATAGGGTAGTCAAGAATTTCTTTTCTTTTCTCGTTTTTTATTTTTAAGTAATCTCACAATGAACATGGGGCTTGAACTCACAACCCCGAGGTCAAGAGTTGCATACTCAACTAACTGAGCCAGCCAGGCACCAAGAATTTCCAAAGTATTAAAAAAATAAAAAATTTCTAAAGTATAAAATATACATAGGCTTAAATGCAAATAAAACAATCTTTACACAATTGGCTTAATTCAGGAGGGCAAAAATCTCCTTAAGCCAAGAAAGTAAAAGTAAATAAAATAATACTGACACTACTACTGCCTCTACATTTAAAGCAAGAGAAGAGGTACTGGTTGGTTTTTAACCCTTCTAAACTTCATGAAGGACAGATAGTACTTATCAACAACTGTTGGGCTTGCATTTTCAAAAACGATGGTTTGTACTAGTGTGTCTTGTGGTTTTCACTGCTCCCGAGAATTAGGACTTTAGGGACAAAGCTCAGGAGACACACTGAAGAGAAAAGACGAACCAATAGATACCACCAGGAAACTTTCAGGAATGATTCAAAGCAAACATATTTCGTGACCAAAACTTGGGGTAAAACATCCTCGTGAGGATATATTAATTAAAGCAGACCCTAATTTTGACCTTTTATCCAGATGATACAGTAGATCCGAAGATCAAGAAAGGCCTGTCGAAAACGGGGTAATGTGACTACTGGAAGAAGATAGTGCCTATCAGAAATTCCATGGCCACAGCTAAGAACCATGCTCTAACACTGGCCACTGCGTCCCAAGAGAGACGGTAACTTAGACCAAGAGGACATGCTGGGAATGGTCAAACCTCTACTTCTGAACTGGGAGATTCATAGCCTCTAGTGCATGAACCAAGGCTTATGAATCTAAAAGTAGTATTGCCAAACATGGCTTATCATAAAACTTGACAGAAACAAACATAACTTCAGTAAAGGCTTAACTGTGTAAACTTTACATTAATGATCTTTTCTCATGAGAACCAATTTATGATATAGCTGAAAAATTTACATTGCAATTAACATTTTAAAAACTTAAAAATGATTTTGAACTGTTGCCTTCACGCATGCATACACATGCACCTATCTTGAAGTGATTTCTCAGTTTGTATTTTTTTATTTTTACTATTTTTTTAATGTTAATTTATTTTTGAGAGAGAGAGACAGAGCATGAGCAGGGGAGGGGCAGAGAGAGAGAGAGAGAGAGAGGAAGACACAGAATCCAAAGCAGGCTCCAGGCTCTGAGCTGTCAGCACGGAGCCCAATGTAGGGCTTGAGCCCAGGGATTGTGAGATCATGACCTGAGCCGAAGTCAGACACTCAACTGACTGAGCTACCCAGGAGCCTCTGTATTTCTTTCTTTTTTTTTTTTTTTTTATCAATGGGCCTTACTAAAGGTCTGTGATTATTTTAGTGGACAGTCTCCCTCCTGATTACATTTCTGTATGTATATTTTGAAGAACAGCATTAAATAAATATTTAAAGAGACTACTTCTTCTAAATTTGCTAATCTTCAATAATAAAGTTTGTTTGTTTTTTAAAGACTCTTTATGTAGACAAATGCCCTTTAATTCAACCCAAGTCAACCATTACGTGACACGATAAAAGAAAGGGCCACAGAGAGACAAAGTACTCAGAGGAAAGGAGTGGAAAAGTGCCAGGGTCAAGAGATCTTACAGCTCTTCTCAGTGCACTCAAGCTGTGACCAAGTTTTCAACAGCAAATTCTCTTAAAAGCATTCATTTTATCCTTCTTTTAGTGATGTATGTGATTCAGTGGCTCTTCTAATCTTCGCAATCTAGACAAGATTCCTTATAGGTTTTCTAACCTTGTGATCATCAAAATCTTTCAGAAAGCTTTTTAAAAGTACAGATTCTTCAGCCTCGCCCTGAAATGTTCCAATTCGGCAAGTCTGAGCTGGGCACAGCCAGATTTAGAAACCAGTGCTTTAGGCTATACGTGGAGATGGTAACATACTGAACATATTAGAAATGAGAACACACAAACCTAAATATTGATCCTGCCCTATCACTACTCCCAATAAATGAATACTGCTTTGTAATCACAATGTCTTCAATGCCAGTTCATTAGAATTTTCCACAAAAGACTAATTATTATTTTTCTTAAGCACAGTACTTTAAAACACAGCAAACCAAAGTTAAAGATTTAAATACTTGCTTTTATAGCTCAAAATACCCAGATACAAATGATTTGGGAGCTAAAATGAAATTCCTAACCAGAGCAGGAGGAAAAAAGTTTATGGAATTTCTTAAGGCTACCAATATAATTCCATTAACTGAAAAAAACAAATAGGAAAGGTACACTGCACCAATCAATGTAGTAAAAGGATACACTGTAAACAAAACTTCCGGATATGTGACTGAATAAAATCAAAATGTTCATCTCTGTAGTCATGTTCTTTCTCCAATAAACTAATGGCATCACACTGCAGAGAAAATAATTAAAAGAAAAAAAGCAATAAAAACATTAACTTTAAAGAATCAAAGTTAAATACAATGATTTAAATAGTTTGATTTTGGGTGGGGGAATATCACAAAACTATCACTCTGATATGGTGACTATCAAAGTATTAGAATATCAATTACTCCTGTCTAAGATTCTTTCAGTTGGAGACAAGGCTAAGGAATAATTTTATTTCTTTAAAAAGTATTAATGTCCATGTTATATTGAACATGGTGAAAATGCCAAAGAGAAAGTTTCATTACATAAAGAATGAAGGCCAACAGGACAAACAAATGGGTGCTCATACTTGCTGACTCAACTACTTAAGAACTAGACAAAGTTTTTAAGATCTAAAATCTATTCTAGTTCTACAAAACACTCTATATCCAGGGAGTCCGTACTTTTCCCTATTTCCTTCCTTGTTCCCGTTTATCTGATAACTCTTAATTGACTTTCATTTCTTTTCTGGTTCTTTTATTCACTCTTAACTACAATCTCATCAATAGCAAAAATAAAAGGGGGAGTGCGGGATTGCAGGCTATTTTTGAGCTGTCACCTATACAATCATTTAGACAACACTGAATTCTGCTTGCTATAGAAAAATGTTACAAAATAAATAAACATCATGATATCCAAATTACTTCACCAAAACCTTTCTGAATTTAAGGTATGAAATCTAACAATCATCATGTAATAATGCTCATTATATCTAATATTAGTTTGGGGTCAAATTTGATACGTAGTTTTTTGCTATGTGCACGTACACATCATACAAAAGAATCTCTCTGCATCATCATGATACAGAATGTAGTTCATTTTATAGAACACAGTAATTACTTCAAATTACTAAAAATACTTATAATTATGATACTACTGACTTATGACACTTTTGGTGAAACACAATTGTTTAGTAAAAACATTTTTTTAAACAGATGTCTTTTATTTATTTATTTATTTATTTAAAAATGTTTATTTATTTTGAGAGAGAGAGTGTGTGTGAGCAGGGAGGGGCAGACAGAGAGGAAGAGAGCAGAGTCTGCTCTCAGTGCAGAGCCTGAAGACGCGGGGCTTGATCTCACGACCATGAGATCATGACCTGAGCCAAACTCAAGAGTCAGACACTTAAGCGACTCAGCCACCCAGGTGCCTCTAGTAAAAATGTTTTTCAATGAAATACGAGGGTCTAGACCTAAGGCAAGACACTTAGCCTCTCCGAATCTCAGTTTCCAGAATCTTGAAGTTAAGGTGTACCACCGTTATTTCTCCATCCTGAGACACCCATCCTCCCACCCCCCTACACATTTTAAAAGCTCCTAAGCTAACATACAACTGACGGTTGTCTTAGAGTCTGAGAAATCCAGTAGATAATCTCCTTTGACTTGAGAATTTTATAAATCTATGACTCATCTGACACGAATTCAGGTCCCTATAAGCTTAGCATTTTTCCTTTGAATATAAGACGTTTTTATAAGAGGCATGTTGTGGTGTAAAACAGAATATCTGCCAACAAACAGCTCTTTGTTGAAAAAATGAAACAAAACAAACCACACACAAAAGCATTCTAGTGCGAGAGTTTAAACACAGTTTTACAGAAAAGGTGTGTAACTTTACACCACAATCACTATTTAAAAAGCAGACACAAGACTTTAATTATTTTAACTATCCCCATCCCTTTGTTATTGATAATTTTCATAGTTTATAAAGTTAAAACTTAACTAGATTAAAAAATTTTAATCATTTTTATTCTAAAGATGAGTAAGTTCTATACCTTCCTTCAATTACATGTGCAAATTTTTACATTTTACAAAAAACAGTAATTTTTAGATCTCAAAATGGTTTATATATTCTATCATTTCCTTAATTACTGCATGACTTACAAATAATAAAGACCTACTACTTAGGAACAAATGGGAAGAGGATGAACTCGAACTATAAATTACTTTTAAAGGAAATTTGATTATAAAGTGTATACAGTGACAGAACTCATTAACAGAATTTTGATGACAGCAATCCTATCAGAACCTCTTTAGTAAATAAAAAGCTCTTGATAATTGCATATCAATTTTACATAATGAGTGGTGGTAGATGTTGAAGTCTATTTGATTTTAAGTACATAATCTTCTGATTTAGGATATCAGTGTATCACAATTTAATGTGGAAAATACATTATTTTGTAAAAATTAATACTGAAGTTATCATCTGACCTGTATTACTTCTACTCAACCGACTCTACAATGAAGCCTAACTGAAATTAGGAATATGAAATTCAATCACAAACAGAATATGTGAAGTAACATTTTCTTTCAAAGGAACTATGATTAAGATCAGAAAATCAACATGTGATTATCATTCCATATTTTAAACTATTATTTATATTTGCTAAAAAAGATTATCTAGGAAAGCTAATGTGCCAAATCCAAAAGGAAGCTGGAAAACAAAATGGTTGTTCACCCACGGTTAATGCCACCAGTAGAATCTCTAGGAAGGAGGCTAACCTTTGTGCAAACTACTAGTACTGGGATGCCCAAGTTATGTGTAAGTGTGTCCGCACCCAGAGGTAAAACCACACTGTCGTCTTTATCTTCTTGTGACCCAGTATTTCTTCTCTGAGGAGAGGCTGGAAAATCTTCTCCCGGCTCTACATATTCTTGGAAGTCTCTAATCACTGAAAATCAAAGTAAATAACTTAATATGTGGTTCAGAAATTGCTTCATTTCAGCAGGTATAATCTCAATACGTATTTTATGAGAGTTTATATTTAGTCTTGTGTAAGAGAAGAAACGGAAAGGGTTTGAGAAATCTGTCTCAAAGACAGAACAGAAACAGCAGACTCACATTAATTATGAGGAGGCAGAGTACAGCACTGAGTGCGTTCCAAAGAGTGGGGTGCAATGTAAGCTGGTTCTGCCTGGGCAAATTACTTTGGGCAAGTCACAACCCAGCTTTGCCTCTCTATATTCTCTAATTCACAGAGGTCACTGAAAGGATTAAAAAAAAAATGGGTGTGCATGTGTGTGGGGGGGCGCTCCACAATTTAAAAGATCCAGATGACTTTCTAATATTACTTTCCTTTCTCTAAAGACCTTCACTCAGGTCTCCTTACCTAGGTGCTAGGCCATATTCATTCTGTAACCCTGGTAAAAATTAATGCGATATTCCCAACGCTGATAAATTTTTAGAACTCATTTGCAAGACTGTCAAAACCTTCACTTAACAAAAAGTCAACGTGATTGTATTAAGAGCCTTAACAATGTATACTCTGACTCCGTGATTACTCTTAAAGAATTCTCAAGGAAATAATCGGTGATACAGGATTTCTATATAAGGCTGCTTTCCAAGTTTAAAAGCAAAATAACAAATCTGGAAACAAATGATTCACAGCGTAGGATTAAAACTGTATATGAAGGAATTCTTTTAAAAATTCTTTTTATTTTTATTTTTGAGAGAGAGAGAGGGGGTGGGGGGAGAGCAGGGGAGAGGAGCAGAGGGAGAGAAAATCTCAAGCAGGCTCCATGCTCGCCCAGAGCCCAACATGTGGCTCAATCCCATGACCGTGGGATCATGATCTGAGCCCAAATCAAGAGTTTGATGCTCAACCGACTGAGCTACCCAGGCGCCCCAAGACTGTGTATTTCTGACAAGCTCCCAGCTTGACGGAGGGAATATACATGAGGGAATAGGGAATTCTCTATAGAATCATAAAGGAGGAAAACTCTTAAACTTACATGGGGTCAAGAAGAGGGAACCTTGGGCGGTTGAGTGCAGTTCCTCCAGGAACCCAGGGGCATGCGCACAACCTTGGCAGATCTGGTAGCTACTACCCTTCAAATCAAAGGGTGAAATCTAACAGTGATTCTCAAGTTTTAGCATGAGCACCAGAGTAACTGATTCAGTAGTCAGGGGTAGAGCCTAAGACTGTGTTCTTCTAATTTTTTTTTTTTTTTAATGTCTTATTTATTTCTGAGAGAGAGACAGAATGAGCAGGGGAGGGTCAGAGAGCAGGAGATACAGAATCTGAAACAGGCTCCAGACCCGACGAGGGGCTCAAACCCACAAACCGTGAGATCATGACCCCGAGCCGAAGCCGGACACTTAACCGACTGAGCCACCCCGGCGCCCCAAGACTGTGTATTTCTGACAAGCTCCCAGCTGTACTGATACTGATGCTGTTGGTCCTGGGACCACAAACTGAGACCCACTACTATAGTATAAACTGAGGGGGGAAAAACAGACCCAAAGGCAATGGCCAATAGGGAAAAAGAGGTACAGATTAAAAGCAGTTAGACATCTATTTCAGTAATTTAGGACATAGATTCTCCTCAGTCCCTACTATTTCCTCGCATATAAATTCCAGTAAGCTATCAATCTTCCTCTAAAAATTATAATCAGCTAACAATAACAAAGAGAAGCAGATTCCATCTGCATATTTTGTTAAGCAAAGGACATTGGCAAATGAATAACTCTCAGTGAAATTAAGAACTGTGACAAGTGACTTACAATTTGTTAGAGATAACCCTTGTTTTCATAATTTATTTGAAAACTTCCAATTTACATGGGTATGTACAAATATATACTTTGTAAATCATAAAACCAGTTTAACATTTTTATATTTACGTTGTTAACATTTTTGGGGCACATTTCATGTTGACAACGTTGATAAGAGTGCTTTATTTACCAAGAAATGACACTGCTGAAAATAAACAGTTGAAAAAGATTCAAATTTTTTTTTAATCCTGAAAATCTACTTCCCAAATGAATATTTACATCCCTTTGGCAAAGGAGAAAAGGCACCTCTACTGCGCAGTCTGCCATTATGTATAGGTTTCCAATTTAAAACTACATGAAAACCTAGCACATCAAATTGAATTTCAAAAACAGTAGTCACATCATGTTTCCTTCATTCAACCTTATTCAAAGTCAAAAAAATGCTAACAGTTACAGTAGCTAGGACATCAGGTGTTTGAAATCTATATTCCTATTTCCAGACTACTCACACTTTTGTTCCATTTCTTTCATTTCTTCAGGAGGAATTTTCAATTTGTCAATATGTTCTCTAACAACACTTGCCCATTTCTGCAAAGAATCCAAAGCAGTCCAAGGCTTTGACATATCAACAACCAGCATAACTAGAGTGTCCTTCAGAGAAATGGCATCCAGTGAAAATCTGAGGAGGCCCTTGTGATACAGGTCTCCATCTAAGATCCATACGTTACATCTTGTTTGATCTACAAGAGACAAAAGAAAATTACCAAGGCAACAGGATTAAGTTATTCCATTACCCAGCTAACAATACTACTTGGTATTTTACGGCATCTCCACAGAGGATGTCTCCTTTGACAAGGTTCGACTACTTAGGTCACAGCTATCAATTTAATAATTGTTCAATTTAATAATTTAAATTTAAATTGTTCAATTTTATAATTTAATAAATGTTCAGGAAAATAATTTAACTGCCAACACAGAACACCAACAGCCTGTACTTCTTATTTCTCAATCCCAAATCACAGGCTGAATAACATGTTTCTATTCTTACCATCAGCATAGAGAGCTGTGCATATTCAAGATATTATACACGGAAATGAGAACACAAGTGATGTGTACAAGAAAAGAAGAGCTGATCAGATTGAAAACAGCTGGGGAGTAGATGGTATTTTTGTGTCAAAAATGAGAAGGTGAAAAGGGATTGGCAAAACAACCACAGGATATTATTACTTCAAAATTTGAGGGAAAATGAACTGAAAAGTTGAGATACTTGAAGGATAGCAAGAAAGCTAAAGTCTGCACATTAGAATACCTTCAGATGTTAAAAAAATATCACCATAAGAATTCCAATCCCAAGCCAATAACAGTACGTCCACACATAACTGGCAGGACACAGCAGGACCCCCAGTAAAAGATGCCACACTAAGAAAAGTCAAAGACTAACATGAGCAGGCGACAAACCTCAGAAAGGCCTCGGACACTTGGTTTACGTACAAACGACACTCACCGTCTCGGTCTTCATCGTGAACATTTAAGTACAAATATTCCAGTCCTCTTCCTTTCTTATACTCTTCTATCCCCTGAATTTTTCTTATTAAGCTTGTTTTTCCAGCTCCATCCTCACCTGTAAAAAAGGACAATCCTTTTAAACTATAATATGGATTCTTTTAAGGATGCTTTTTAGTGTCAAGTGAAAAACTCCACTGGAACTAACTTCAACCAAAAGGGGAACTTGATGGAAGATATCTCGGTAACTATAAAGTTGAAGATGCTGACTTCCCCTCCTGGATTCTTTGTCCTGGTGTCTCTGCTCTTCCTTTAAAATCTGGTTCTATCCCATTACAAATGGCTTCCTCTGTGGGCATTTTTCAGGAAGTTCAACTTTTATGTCATCCTAGTTTATCTAAAAGGAACAAAAGACTTTCTCTATTGGCTTTCAGTCTGAAGAATCTCAGGTAAAGACTCTTAACTAGCCCAGTTTGGGTCATGTGACCACCCATGGGCCACTCGTGGAGAATGGAAGATACATCAAAATTGACCAGGCAGGGAATTGTGGCTATAGCCTCACCAAAACCGTAAAGAAATATTCATAAGAAATATTAATAAGCGAGAGGGGTGGGGATAGTAAATTGAATAAGAACAAGGGTACAGGGAATGCAGAACAGACAAAAATAAAATGTAGACTAAAAAAATATTAATAGAAGAACATAAGAAACAGCAAATATTTGGTAAGGATGTATAGAAAAGTAACCCTCATGCACTGCTGGTGGGAATGCAAACTGGCACAGCCATTATGGAAAACAGTATGGAGGTTCCTCAAAAGTTTAAGATGGAACTACCCTACCGAACAGTAATCACCCTATGGAGTATTTACTCCAAAATACAAAAACACTAATTCGAAGGGATACATTCACCCTTATGTTTACCGCAGCATTATTTACAAATTATGGAGGGGGCTCAAGTTCCCATCGACAGATGAATGGATAAAGATGTGGTGTGTATGTACAATTCAGTCATAAAAAGGAATGAAATCTTGCCATTTGCAACAACAAGGATGGAGGCTGGAGTATAATGCTATGTGAAATAAGTAAGAGAAAGACAAATACCACATGATTTTATTCACATGTGGAATTTAAGAAAGAAAACAAGCAAAGGAAAAAAACAGAGACAAACCAAGAAACAGACACTGAATCACAAAGAACAAACTGATGGTTACCAGAAGGGAGGAGGTGGGGCATGGGTGAAATAGGGGATGGGGATTAAAGAGAACATTTATCATGACAAGCACTGAGTAAAGTATAAAACTGCTGAATCAGTATATGGTACACCTGATACTAATATAACATTGTATGTTAATGATACTGAAATTAAAATAAACAACTTAAAGGGTGCCTGGGCGGCTCAGTGGGTTAAGCATCTGACCTTTGATTTCACCACAGGTTCATGATGATCTCATGGTTCGTGGGACTGACCCCTATGCTGGGCTCTGCACTGACCCCACAGAGCCTGTGTGGGATTCTCCCTCTCCTTCTCTCTTTGCCCCTCCCCCGCTTGCATGCCCCCCCTCAAATAAACATTTAAAAAAAAAACAAAAAAAAAGGACTTAATACAAATATTAGTAGCCAGAAATTACATGATTTAAACTTGACAAAAGTTATAAACTTTAAAACAATGTTTTGGCGAGGATTTTTAAATATCATAAATCTATTTAAATTCTACATATTTCTGTCCCATGGGCTTAGTTACTTTTTAAAAAATTTTTTAATGTTTATTTATTTTTGAGAGACAGAGAAACAGAGCGTGAATGCAGGAGGGGCAGAGAGAGAGGGAGACACAGAATCCAAAGCAGGCTCCAGGCTCTGAGCTGTCAGTAGAGCCCTAGATGGGCTTCACACTCATGGACCACAAGATCATGACCTGAGCCAAAGTTGGACGCTTAACCAACGGAGCCATTCAGGCACCTGTGAACTTGTCTAGTTATTAGCAATATCATGTTAATGGTACTTATAAATGTGAATTTCTTAGATCTAAGGACTTATTCCTGAAGAACATTCATGAGTTCTCTGAAAATTTAGAAATTGTTTTCATGTTAAACTTAAAAAAACTATATAGGTCTTGGATCTTCTGAATGACCGTCTTTATATCTAAGTGTTGCCACAAGACTGCAGTACTCACTTCTGCACAGGTGTTTATAATCCTACTGGTGACAAGCTGAGGCCAAGTAATGCAGACAGAACAGAGAGAAGACACACAGACCTGTCAAACTCAAAGGAAAGTACCCCAGAGTAGGCAGTCCTATATTCAATTGAACTGGGCAGACTGGTTCTTTTTACGAACTATTTTCCAACACTTCATAGCAATCAGTGTCACCTTAAGTAGGCAATAAAGAACGTGTCATTAAATGAGTACTTCTTTTTCAGCACTATTTTTGCTGTGTGCTACTAAAATGTCCACTAAAATAACAGATTGGGTTGAAAATAGTAGTATCTGTGATAATGACAATGATTATACCCATGATGATCCATCATGCTTAAATGGATATAATAAAGTTAACCAGTAAAAAATAGAATACACAAACACTTCTGCTATTAAACCCAACACTGGCTTTAATTTCAGTGGAAAATGTGTTATATTGATTGCTAATTTGAATTTTATCAATTCATTTCACTGGACTAATGGTTCTCAAAAATGTACCAGACTCACCTGGGGGGCTTCTTAAACACACATTGCTGGGCCTCCCCTGCTGGGTTTCTGATTCAGTAAGTTTGGGGTGGGGTCCAAGAATCTGCATTTCTAACGAGCAACCAGGGCCGCTTCTGCTGCCAGTGTTGGGACCGCACTCTGAGGAATCACTCCATTAGACATCTACTACACTAAGTACTAGGAATACAAAGATCCATATATCAAAGTCACTGTCCTGTAGGAGGCTCACGAAACTGGGGAGGGAAAACAAATAGGGGATGATTTCAAGACACTGTCATCAGGTCTACACTGGAGATATGCAACAGCCAGGAAGCCAGCCCTGTGGCAATACCCTAGTCTTGCCAGGAAGTCAGAAAGGGCTTTGTAGAGATGGCAGGTAACACTTCAGCCAAATCTTGTAGCGTTAATGAGCCATGGACAGCTAGTCATTCCAGGAAGTAAGGAAAGCATATACAGAGGCCTGGAGGCAAAGAAGTGTCCTTCTACAAAGGACAAATAGTTTGAATGAATGTTAGGGTGTGAGGGGAAAAGGAGCCAGAGTGAGAACAAGTACAGAATGCCAGATCATGAAGGGCATCTTATGACAGGCTGAGAAGGTCACACTTGATTCTGAAGATAATGGGGAGCCACTGGCAGTGTTGAGGTATTTTAGAAAGACCTCTAGGGCAAAATTGATAAGTTTAGGGATAAAGAGACTAGGTAACTAGGTATTACTGGTATTATTACTCCTAGCAAGAAAGGAGGTAGGCTTGAACTAAGGTAATAGTGGTGGGGACAGCTGTACTCAAAGCAGACTTAGTTGGGAGTTGGCAGAGGGAGGAGGAGGAAGACACAGACATCAGACAAGGTTCTCTCCTCACTGCTTCAGGAACAGCACCCTCTCCTACTCAACCACTTAGCCTCTGAGGTGGCTGGTCCTGTGTCTTCCTTGCAGGCTGCTCTTCCATCCCCACCCAGTGTTTGTATTCTCCAGGGTTCCTTCCTCAGCCTTCTTCTCTTCTCACTCTGAATGCAATTCCAGGAGAAGCTCCGAACACAACTTCCATACCCTCTATGATCTGGTGACACAGGGATTTCCTTCCAGCCTTAGCCTCTCCTGAACTGCTAAATGGCCATCACTACTTGGATGTCTCTTCATACCAGATACTTCATTTGCAAATATCGTCTCCTATCTGATAGGTTGCCTTTTGATTATGGCCTTTACTGTGTAGAAGTTTGTGGGGGTTTTGGTTTTTTTTACATTTATTTTTGCTTTTACTTTCCTTGCCTCAGGAGACATATCTAGAAAAATGTTGCTACAGACACTGTTAGAGAAATTACTGCCTGTGCTCTCTTCTAGGGCTGTAATCCACTTTGAGTTTATTTTTGCACATGGTGTAAGAAAGTGGTCCAGTTTCATTCTTTTGCAGATAGCTGTCTGGTTTTCCCAGTACCAGCTGTTGAAGACACTGTCGTTTTCCCATTATATATTCTTTCCTCCTTTCTCGAAGATTGACCATATAAACAATTATATGGCTTATCTCTGGGTTTTCTATTCTGTTCCATTGATCTATTTGCCTCTTTTGGTGCCAGTACCATATTGTTTTGATTACTACAGCTTTGTAATATAACTTGAAGTCAGGAATTGTGGCACCTCCAGTTTTGTTTTTCTTTTTCAAGATTGCTTTGGCTATCTGCGGTCTTTTGTGGTTCCATACAAATTTTAGGACCGAGGTATTCTAGTTCTATGAAAATGCTGTTGATATTACAAAGACGTAGTCTTGTTCTACTGTTATACATATCTTCTAACCACATTATTTGTTAGAGTTTTTTTCCCTCTTTTTTTAGATCTTTAGGCATTTAACTCCTGGCCTCTGCCTGGTTCTCTTCTCACTATATAAACATGCTACTCAAAAGTAAACATTCACACTGGGGCACCTGGGTGGCTCAGTCGGTTAAGCATCCGACTTTGGCTCAGGTCACGATCTCACGGTTCATGGGTTCGAGTCCTGTGTCGGCTATGTGCTGACAGCTCAGAGCCTGGAGCCTGCTTCAGATTCTGTGTCTCCCTCTTTCTCTGACCCTCCCCTGCTCACACTGTCTCTCTCTCAGAAATAAATAAAACATTAAAAAAAAAAAGTGAACATTCACTAAATTCTTACCACACTCCAATCCATTCCCCATCCTGCAGCTGAGTGATCTTCCTGAAACAATTTCCTCATGCCATTTCTGCCTCATAAGACCCTTCAGGGTATTCTAGTTAATGACATATGAAAGTTGAAGTATTTAGAGCGGAAATAAACTAATATCAGCAACTTACTTTGTAACGCATAAATAAAAGGGTGGAGCAGTGAAACATTTATGTGATAAAGCAAATACAGTTAAATGTTGATGGTAGAATCTAGGTTTGGGTATGTGAATATTCACTTCAGAATTCCTCCAACATGTTTGGAATTAGGGTCTTCCTCCCACCCTTTAAAAAAAGTTTTTTTAAATGTTCATTTATTTTTGAGAGAGAGACGGAGTGCGAGTGGGGGAGATGCAGAGAGAGAAGGAGAATCCAAAGCAGGCTCCATACTCTGAGCGTCAGCACAGAGCCTGACACAGGGCTCAAACTCATGGACCACGAGATCATGACCTGAGCAGTTGGACACTTAACTGACTGAGCCACCCTGGCACCCCTTCCTGCTGCCTTACAATAAGGCCTAATGTTCCTTACAAAAGCCACCTAATTTTTCTGCCCCTCTCTATACCCCATATCCCACAACCCATATCCCATAGCCCACATGCTAGGCTCCACATGCAGAGCCAGACTGCACGCAGTCTCCCAACTCTGTCTCCACACATGCTGTCGCTTCTTTCTGGAATATTCTTCCCTTTCCCTCACACCTGGGAGAACCCCAGCTTATCTTTCTGGTCAGTTTGGTTTCCTTTAGGAAGCTTTCTTTGCCTCCACAAGTCTAGTTATGCCCTCTCCCTCATCCTCCCACCAACACACTGCACACTTAAAGACACATCAATGTAATGTGTCAGCTCATTTATGGGTTTCTTTCAGGAGAATGTAAGTCTGCCAAGTCTGTCCCCTTCATTCAACAGATATTCTTTGGGCAAGTTCTCTTAACAGTAAGCAGGATATAAAGTCCTTGCTTTTAAGATGCTTAATTATCCTATTCTTTTTTTTTTTTTTTTAACTGTATTATTTTGAGAGAGAGAGCGGGAGCATGAGGTGGGTAGGGACAGAGAGAGAGGGAAAGAGAGAATCCCAAACAGGCTCTGCACTGACAAGGGGATTGATCTCATGAACTGAGCTGAAATCAAGAGTCGAATGCTTGCTTATCTGAGTGAGCAACCCAGGTGCCCTGAAATTATCCCATTCTTAACAGGCACTGTCCCTGCTTGTTCAACAAGAACACAAACCATGTTGTCTTAGTCTCTTTGGGCTGCTATAACAAAAATACCATAGGCTAGGTGCCTTTTAAACAACAGAATTTATTTCTCACAGTTCTGGAGGCTAGGAATTTCAAGATCAAGGCACTGGCAGATCTAGTTTCTAGTGAGGGCTTGTTTCCTGGTTCATAAACAGTTGTCTTCTCACTGTGTTCTCACATGGCAGAAGAGGTAAGAGAGCATTCTGGTGTTTTGTTTTGTTTTTTTATGAGGGCCCCATTCATGAGGCCTCTGCCCTCACAACCTAATCATCTATAAAAGACCATACCTCCTAATGCCATCACACTGTGGGGTAGGATTTCAACATATTCATTTGAGAAGTACACATTCACTGAATAGCACCCACCGCATAGTCAGAAGAGCCTTTACCAGTATTCATTGACTCTTAATCACAGCTATAGTCTCTATTTTCATAACTATACCCCATCTGTAATTGCTTGTCCTGGGCCTTTACCCACAATCTATTAAAAATAATTTATCCACTCATATCTATAAAACTCAAGTGGCTACCTCTCAATAATAACAGATCAATTAATCATGTAAATGCCTAATACATACCTCCTTCACTAAACTTAGAAAAGCTTTCTAGTCCTTGGAGATGGCAGTATTCAGCTGTCTTGCCACAGCCAAGATGTACTATGTTTAACAAGATTAAAAAGTCCATCATGAACCCTTTCTCTTTATTCTATTATGCAATTAGAAGGATTAAAAAATATTAAAATTCAGAATACCTCTATTTGGCATTGACAGACATCTAAAAACCATCTTTACTGGCCAAACCATTTAAGAAACTAAAGTCACTAAATTCCAAGTTATTTTTAGAAAACAAAACAAATAGCCTAAGAGTTTAAAGAGTGAAATAAAACAAAAGAAAAATAACTATATACATATTTCATTCCAAGCAATTAATATACCTTAAAGTAGCAAGTAGGGCAATGGGGCCTGTGTGGCTTTAAAAAAGCAATCTACAGATCCAATGCAATCTCTATCAAAATTCCAGTGGCATTTTTCACAAAAATAGAACAAACAATCCTAAAATCTGTATGGAACCACAAAAGACCTTGGATAAACCAAAGGAATCTTGAGAAAGAAGAACAAAGCTGAAGGCATCGTGCTCCCCAACTTCAAACTCTATTATAAGCTACAGTCATTAAAACAGTAAGGTATTGGCATAAAACAGACAGATATACCAATGGAACAGAAAAGAGAGCCCAGAAATAAACCCAAGTGTATGAAGTCAATTAATTTATGACAAAGGAGCCAAGAATATACAATAGGTAAAGGGTAGTCTCCTCAATAAATGATGCTGGGAAAAATTAGACAGTCATATGCAGAAGAATGAAACTGGACCATTATCTTACACCAAATACAGAAATTAACTCAAAATGGGTTAAAGACTTGAACATAAGACCTGAAACCATAAAGTTCCTAGAAGTAAACACAGGCAGTAAGCTCCTTGACATTGGCCTTGGCAATGATTTTTTTAAAACTGACTCCAAAAGCAAAAGCAACAAAATCAAGAATAAACAAGTGGGACTACATCAAAGTAAAAATTTTTTATACAACAGAGGAAACCATCAACAGAATAAAAAGTCAACCAAATGAATGGGAGAAAATATTTGCAATTCATAGATCTCATAAGGGGTTAATATGCAAAATGCATAAAGAATTCATACAATTAGCGAAAAAACAAACGATATAGTTAACAAAATGGCCAGAAGGCATGAATGGACATTTCTCCAAGAAGACCCAAAAGGCACATGAAAAGATGCTCAACACCACTAATCATCAAAAAAAAAAAAAGCAAACCAAAACCACAATGGAATATCACCTCACACCTGTTAGAATGGCTAGTATCCACCATCTGTAGCAACGTGGATAGAACTTGAGGGTGTTAGGCTGAGCTAAATAAGTCAGGCAGAGGACAGATACCATATGTTTTCACTTATAAGTGGAGCAGGAGGAACTTAACAGAAGACCATGGGGGAGGAGAAGAGGAAAAAATAGTTGGGGAGAGGGAGGAGGCAAACCATGAAAGAGTCTTGAATACTGAGCACAAACTGAGGGCTGACAGGGGTGGGGGAGAGGGGAGGGGGGGTGATGGGCATGGAGGAGGGCACTTGTTGCGATGAGCACTGGGTGTCATATGGAAACCAACTTGACAATAAACTATGAAAGAAAATTTAAAAAGAATGGCTATTATCAAAAAGACAAGAAAAACAGATGTTGGCAAGGATGTGGAGAAAAGGGAACCCCTGTGCCCTGTTGGTGGGAGTATAAATTCGTACAGCCACTGTGGAAAATTGTATGAGATTCCTCAAAAACTTAAAAATTTTGGTATTTTGACCATATGATCCAGCAACTCCATTCTTGGGTATTTATCCAAAGAAAATGAAAACATACATGTACCCGCATGTTCATTGCAGCATTATTTATAATAAAGATAAGAGAACAACCTAAGTATACATTGATGGGTGAATGGATAAAAGAAGATGTGAGATACACACACACAATATTATTCAGCCATAAGAAAAAAATGACATCTTGCCATTTGTGACAACATAGATGGACCTTGAAGGCATTATGCTAAGTGAAATAATTCAGAAAAAAAAAAGACAAATGCAGTATAATCCCTCTTATACATGGAATTAAAAAAAACCCAAAACCCCCCAAGCTCATAGATATAAAAAACAGAATGGTGGTTGTGGGGATTGGGGGGGGGAGGGGGTGGAGAAGGATGGAGGGAGGGCATCAAAAGAGTGAAATTTTTAAAAAAAGTATTCAGGAGCACCTGGGTGGCTCAGTCGGTTAAGCATCCGACTCTTGGTTTCAGCTCAGGTCATGATCTCAAAGTTCGTGAGTTTGAGCCTCGGGCTCTGACCTGACAGTGCAGAGCCTGCTTGGAATCTCTCTCTCCCTCTCTGCCCCTGCCCTGCCCTCTCTGCCTCTCTCAAAATAAATAAATAAACTTAAAAAAAAAAAGTATTCAATGCTAAATACATAAATAAAAAGGCCGAAGACAAAAAACTCCCCAGAAATATAGGAATATTTGGGTGACTTTTATGACACTAAGGGGCATTACAGTACAAGAATCAATGATACAGACTATTAAAATCGCATAAACACTTCTTAGAATCACTTAGAATGAAAGCTTAAAATTCTCCTATGTTATCAAAGCCAAAAAGCGCCATGGAGAGCATGGAGAAAAATAAATAAATAAAGTAAAAATTCTCTCTCATGACCAAACCATTCAGGAAACAAAAGGCACTAAATCCCAAGTTATTTTTGAAAAAACACAGACCCTAATGGTTTGGGCAGTAAAATAAAAGAAAAATAACTACATATTATTTCATTCTATGCAATTAATATATCTTCAAAGCGGCAAGTAGAGCAATGGGGCTTGTGTGACTTCAAGAAATGTTGGAAGAATTTATCTACCTGTCATGAATAAACTGTAAAGAAGCTTTATCTTCAGTTCCTTGGCCTCAGCTGGCAGTGAAACAGACATACTGGCTTTAAGTGTGCCAGCCAAATCGTTACTGATCTGTAAACATACACTCACACAGTACTGAGAATTCCTGTTTAAGTAGACTAAGATGAAAGTCCTTCTATAAAGAGCCCTTTAGTGATGATGTTAAGTTATTCTCTAAATATTTTATCTAAATTTGCATTTTTTATTAGATTTTCTTAAAGAGGGCATATTTGAAAGATTTTTTTTAAAGCAAACTGATTATTTCATTAGATAAAATTATATTCTAATAGAGTTATTTTCATGTCCTCATCCAGGTGCTGGGAAACTTTTTAGGTACAGAACTTGATAGCAGGGGCGCCTAGGTGGCTTAGTTAGTTAAGCTGCAGACTTGAGCTCAGGTCATGATCTCGTGGTTTGTGGGTTCGGGCCCCACATCAGGCTCTGGGCTAACAGCTCTGAGCCTGGAGCCCGCTTCCAATTCTGTGTCTCCCCTTCTCTCTGCCCCTCCCCTGCCTGCTCTCTGTCTCTTTCTCTCTCTCAAAAATAATTTAAAATTTTTTTTAAAAAAGAACTAGACAGCAAATATTTTAGGCTTTGTAGTTCACACAAGGTCTCTATCACATATTCATCTTTGTTTTTTTCTCCTTCCATCTCTTTACAAATATAACAAACTATTTCTGGCTTGTGGTTATACAGAAATAGTCCATAGGCCAAACCCTGTCCTAGTGGATGAACCAAAGGAAGAAAGATGTGTTGACTTCATTACAGTGAAATTCCCCACAGCAAATAAGTCTGTATTGAAAATTATTTGTCTGAGAACTGTTCAAAAAAGTCACTCTCTGTGAATCAAGTATAAGATCCAAGCACCAAAAGAACCCAGCTTTTATTTTTTCATTTTTTAAGATTTTATTTTTTTAAGCTTATTTATTTTGAGAAAGAGCACATGCACAAGTGGGTGGGAAGCAAAGAGGGGGAGAAAATCCCAAACAGGCTCCTTGCTGTCAGTGCAGAGCCCAACGCCCCACGGAGGGCTTGATCTCACAAACTGTGAGATCATGATCTGAACCAAAATCAAGAGTTAGCTGCTTAAAAGACTGAGCCACCCAGGCACCCCTTAAAATTTTATTTTTAAGTAATCTCTACACCCAATGAGGGGACTGAACCTATAATCCCGAGATCAAGAGTTGCATGCTCTGTCAACTGAGCCAGCCAGGTGCCCCAAAAGAACTTTAGTTTTAGCATAAAGCAATAATGGCCATCAATTCTTACTTCTTTTCAGCTCAAATTTGAAAACCAAACTGATTATAAAAGAAAATCTCCATAAACTCCATCAAAACAGTATACAGGTAAAGATGTGCTCATGATATTGTTTTATCTCAACAGATCTCTAATTCCAAACCAGATGTAAAGTCCATAAACTTTATAATGACAATTTAATTAACAGATTTAGAAATGGGAGGAGTCAGAAGATGTGATTTCTAACTGTAACAATATTATTATTAGTTATTATTATTATTAGTTGTGTAAACCTGGACAAGTATTTCCATTTGTTTCCCATCTTCTAAATAGAGGAGAGTAAAACCGGACAAAATTTATGGTGATGGATTTAAAGTTCTATGCCTATTACCAGTTGTTACTTCTTAGTCAGTGATACACCAGAAATAAAGTTTTTATAAGACAGCAACAGTGTTTTTAAAGATAACATAAAAACATGAATCACATGAAAATGAGCTGTCAAAGCAAAACACTTAAGCACTCAAAACACATTAATAATAGCCATCTTGAGCACTTCTAGTGCATGTCACTGTTTGAAGTGTTTTACAAACATCATCTCATATAATCCACACGATAATCCTAAAAGGGAAATAGTATAATCTGAAAGATCAAGCAGTTTGTTAACCCTGAAGGGTCAGGGTTAGAATCTAGCAAAGCTCCTAAACACTACAGACTACAGACATTGCCATTGTCCCTGGAGCAGCTTTTGGTCTTCCCCCTCAACATACACAGGAATGACGAAAGGTAAAATAAGTGGTCCTCTGCCTCCCATTTCTCCCAGTTCCCTCTACTGTTGTCATGGAAGGCCGAAAAACTGTGCTTGCTCTTCTCACCTTGCACAAGCTTACATGCCTGATACCTGCTTTCTATGTAGAGCTTTGCTGCACATCCCCACACCTAGACTGGATCTACCATGGTCTACGGCATCATGATAGTCAGAACAGAAGGAAATCTAGGCTGCCATGTTCCTTCTTTATCCAAGTGAGACACCAACATTGTGAAGTTAACATTTGTTTTATTTGGCCTTGCATGATGTAATCACCCTATTTTTATCTGAAAGCTCTGGTGAAAGAGCCATGAGGGGTCTTCACCGGAACTGCTTTTGGACTCCTACCTTTGGCATGGCCTTCCCTAGGTTATCTGGATGACCCTTGCCAGCTGGGGCCAGGGAGGAGATGCTATTAAGCAGCTGTAGCATCCGCACCAGTGGTTGTAAGTAAGCATTTATGCATGGCTGTTCAAGACTACATCCCTCTAACTTGTCAAGGATTACACGTAGAGTGGAAAGTCAGACAAGCCCAATCTTGAATCCTAGCTCAGCTGTGTGACCTGGAGCTCAAAACCCTCTTCTGTAAAAAAGCACGATACATAATAAAGCAGAACACCCAAGTAACAGGAATAATACATGATGTTCCCATCCCATCTGTGGGTCAAAGCCCTACCTTTGAGTATTATCATTCAGTAATTCACATTAAAAAATACAATTTGGGGTGCCTGGATGGCTCAGTCGGTTAAGCATCTGACTCTTGATTTCAGCTCAGGTTCTCATGATCTCACAGTTCAGGAGTTGGAGCCCCTCGTCAGGCTCTGTGCTGACAGTGTGGAGCCTGGAGGCCACTTCAAGTTCTGTGTCTCCCTCGCTCTCTGTCCCTCCTTCGCCCCTGCGCTCTCTCTTGCAAGCGCGCTCTCTCTCTCAAAAATAAACATTAAAAGAATTTTTTAGATAGAATTTATCCTTTATCATTTCCTTCACTTTCACATTGACTAGACATGAACTGAAAACCACTGATCTTAATTCAATAAACATTTACAACAGCCAATAAATGCTAATCCCAATGGCTATTAACAGTTCCAATGCTCCAGAAGGTCAAAGTCACACTGAAGTAATAGTTTTTAATCAACAAATATGCTATATATTCTATAGTTAAACTGCCTTTAAATTAAGATGCCAATGTTTAACCTATCTACCAAATAAGTAAAGATTAAAGTGAACAATCCCTAGAGTTAGCAATGGTGCTAGACAAATAAGAACTCTCATGTACTGATGGTGAAGGTAAAATGGCACAACTTTCCTCAAAGACTAGTTAAAAAAAAAAAAAAAGACTAAAAAAGTAAATACTTTTGACTTAGCCATTCAACTTCTAGGCATTTATCCCAAAGATAATACTGGGCAAGTGGAAAATTAAATATAAACATAATAATCTGTCTTCTCATCAATTATAATTATGGTATAGCTAAATATATTATTCAGTCACTAAAAGGGAGAAACCTATATCTATTGTCATAAAATACATAAAGTAATTTAAAAAATCTGATTTTTCAAAACAGTATATAAGGTTTGAGCCTATTTGTTTAAAAAACAAATATAAAGGTACACTTGAGTGGCTCAGTAGGTTAAGTGTCTGACTCTTGGTCTCAGCTCAGGTCTTAATCTCAGGGTCATAAGTTCAGGCCCTGTGATGGGCTCTACACTGGGTGAGGAGCATGCTTAAAAAATGAAAAAACCCCCACAAATACATACACATAGAAAAAATGAACACGGTATCTCCAGGTGGTAGGATCACATGTTATTTTCATTTTCTTACCTTCATAAATGTTTTTCTCTCGCTTGGACAACAAACAGGTATTACTTTATAATTTAAAACAGTGACTTCCAGGGGCACCTGGGTGGCTTGGTCAGTTGAACATCGATTTCTTGATTTTGGCTCAGGTCATGATCAGGGTCATGGGACTAAGCCCCAAGATTCTCTGTCCCTCTCACTGTTAGTGCTCTCTCAAATAAAACAGTAACTTCCAATTTTGAGAAGAAAGTGCTTTAAGACATAATTTCTTTTAGTTCTTTTTATTTATTTTTAAATGTTTATTTATCTGAGACAGAGCAAGTGCATGGGAGGGACAGAAGGAGAGAATCTCAAGCAGGCTCCAAACTCAGCACAGACCCCCATGCGGGGCTTGATCCCACAAACCTGAGATCATGACCTGAGCTGAAATCAAGAATCAGGCACAGGCTCCTAAGTGGCTCAGTTGGTTAAGTGTATGATTCTTGATGTTGGCTCAGGTCATGATCTCATGGTTCCTGACTCTGAGCTCTGCATCAGGCTCCTCACAGACAATGAAGAGCCTGCTTAGGATTCTCTCTCTCCCTCTCTCACTGTCCCTCCCTTGCTTGTTCAAAATGAATAAACTCTATCTTTCTTTTAAAAAATGAATAAACATTTTAAAAAAATCAGACACTTAACCGACTGAGCCATCCAGGTGCCCCTGTTTTGGTTCTTTTAATCCAAGTATAAAAAAAATCTCAGTTAACAGATCAGAAGGTGGTACTTTATCCACAGTCTCACAGCTTCAAATGGTAGAAAGGGCTGAGTCTGAGACCTGGTGCTTCTAGGTAAGGTTCCATCAACTGCGCTGTCTTGGCGTATTCCACTAGCTTTCAGCTACTGTAACATGCTTCCTCAGTCTGCAGCCCATAGTGTTCTTTTCCCCATGTTTCCTAGCAAAATTTTACTCAGATACCAGCTTTCCTGCAAAATCTTAAGCGACCTACTTAGTAATTATTTCATACTGATATATTTGATTTTACTTCTTTGAGTCTTTTCCCAAAGGAGTTTATAAGCTCCTGGAGGGCAGGGATGGAGTCCTATTTATGTCTGTTTTCCACAAATGATTCAGCAAAGCATTTTATGCATAGCACATTCTAATAATGTCTGATAAACAAATGAAGGAAGAGATTATCTGTTTTTATCCCTGATTTTTTAAGTAAAATAAAGCCTAAAAAGATCAGTCCATGGTCACTCACTTACTGGGTCCTTTCTTTTTCCTAACTCAAGCTGTGCCCTTGTTCACGTGTGCTCGAGCTCCCTTCTCAGTGCTGGAGGAAATATATGAATTCCTCCTAACACCTCTTACACCTACATTCAGATATACATCTAGCTGGAATAACAATGATACTTAAGTAACAGCGGGTCATCATTTATTCAACATCTACTTACTGAGCCTGTATCATGCACCAAACATCACAGTCCATCAGCCAGAAACCTCTATTAGCTGGCATCTGGGCTTACTGACAAAATTGATGCCCATAATACCCTAAAGCAGGGGTCTACAAACCTCAATGCACAGGCAAAATTTGGTGCTGCCTGATTTTGTAAATAAGGTTTTGTTAACCATCACCACACCCATTCATCTATTTATGAATTATTTTTGGCTGTCTGGGCACTACACAGGCAGAGCTGAGCAGTTACAACAGAGACCATATAGCTTGCAAAGCCTAAGTTATTTATGATCTGGCCCTTCACATAACAGGTCACTGACTCTGACCACTGTAAATTGTTATATTTGGCAATGTTTAATAGTGCTAGCACATAACACGCAGTAAATAATTTTGTTAGTTCTTTAAAAATTACTAATGCAATATCATCTATATCAGTATCAAAATGTGGTAACATTCCACTCTTTGCATCATATTCTCATGACCAATCATTCCTGAAAAGAGCATTAACATACTTCCAACTGATAAAAGTCTGTTTTCCAGAAGTCCTGGAACCTTGATGATCTTTAATCCCAGCTCCTCACAAGTTAAGAGTTTCAGACTGAATAATCTCATTATTTTCAAAGTTAGTCCTCACACAGACTACAGTAACACAGAGAAGGTTACTTCTCTGAATGGATATCTAGTTCCACCGTGTATCTTGAGGTTTCCCACCAATAAATCAAGCATAACAGAAGCTATTTTACTCCTGAAAAGAATGACTGTTTCAAACATACTTCCTGAAGCTGCTCAGCATTCTGTGGGGTTTTGTCGGCTACACATAATCCTGGAAGGGTGCCTTCAGAGAAAAATAGAGACTCTAGGCTGCTTCCCTGGGTGGAATCAAACAGCCACAGTTACAAGGAAATATTTTAAGATTTTATTTTTAAGTAATGTCCACATCCACCACGGGACTCGAACTTACAACCTGGAGATCGAGTCATGTATTCTACAGATTGAGCCAGCCAGGCACCCCAATACTTTAATTTAAGCCCAACTGTGGTAGTCCTCAAAATATTTTTTAAAAAATATTTAATAACCTGGGGTGCCAGGGTGGTGGACTCAGTTAAGACCTGACTCTTGATCTTGGCTCAGGTCGCCATCTCACTGCTTGTGAGTTTGAGGCCCGCATCCGGATTTGCACTGGGGCAAAGCCTACTTGGGATTCCGTCTCTCCTTCTCTCCACTCCTCCCCCATTTGTGATCGCTCTTTCCTCTCTCTCTCCCTCTCTCAAAATACACAAATAAAAAGAAACTTAAAAATATTTAATAACTCACAGCTTTGGAATTTTAAAAAATTATAGAATGTGTATCAGATAAGATTTCAGAGATCACTAAATCAAAATATTTTAATTTATAGATGAGAAAGACCTGATTTGCCAAAGGACCAATTAGTTTTCATTAATTTATGTTGGCTTCCAATCATAAAGTTATATTGATGTTCTATTTATAAGCCAGGCACTGTGCCGGGGGCCAAGATTACATATGTATCTCAGTAAAACAATTAATTCATTTAATCTAAATCAATGAGATTTTTCGCAGTGAAACAGATACATCAGAGAATCAGATAAAATTCCTTTAACATCTTACTTTTCTTACAAAGAAAGCTCCCTTTTCTTTTAGGGAGACAGTCCAATGTATAGGTTAATACTGGCT
Source organism: Hyaena hyaena (assembly GCF_003009895.1). Classification (NCBI taxonomy): domain Eukaryota; kingdom Metazoa; phylum Chordata; class Mammalia; order Carnivora; family Hyaenidae; genus Hyaena; species Hyaena hyaena. Next base: position 1,273,788 of record NW_024080980.1, read on the forward strand.
CTGGAGGAGCCAGGGTAGCTCAGTCCATTAAGCTAAGCATCCGACTTTGGCTAAGGTCATGATCTCCCAGTTTGTGAGTTTGAGCCCCACGTTGTGAGCTGACAGCTCAGAGCCTAGAGCCTGCTTCAGATTCTGAGTCTCTGTCTCTCTTTGCCCCTCCCCCACTCACACTCTATTTCTCTGTCTCTCAAAAATAAATAAAAACATTAAATTATATATATATATGTATGGGGCACCTGAGTGGCTCAGTCAGTTGAGTGCCTGACTTTAGCTCAGGTCATGGTCTCATGGTGTGTGAGTTCGAGTCCCATGTCAGGTTCTGTGCTGACAGTGGGAAGCCTGGAACCTCCTTTAGATTCCGGGTCTCCTTCTCTCTCTGCCCCCTCCACCTCTCAAAAATAAATAAACGTTAAAAAAAAAAAAAGAATACTGGCTCTGGAGGTAGGCTACACTATTTAGATTCCTGATGTTGATTCTGGCTGTGTAACCTTATGGCAATTTACTTAACAGCTCTGTTTGTTTCTTGATCTTTAAGCGGATAATCAAATTCTGTAAACAATCTTTTCCATGGCTCGTACATATAAGTGCTCTATAAATGTTAGGTACTATTATTTTCCTTAGGGAGTTTTCTTAACAAAACATAGGAAAGTAATCAAGATATGGAGTAAGTGCCCTTTAAAAAGCAGCTACTAAAATATAATTACAAACACTGTAGTAAAAGTTGATTAAATATAAAGGGTAAAGAGGAAAAAATGGTTCTTCAAGGGACAATTTATAAGTTAAATCCTACTTAAAATACTAGAAGTTTTGTCTTTAATATTAAAAACTTCATTGAAGCTCATTCTCAAAATATTTCAAGAAAGAAAATGGTTGAATACTAATGTCATAGTGTTTCTGGGTTTCACTAAGGGTCCGGTCTAGGCACGTTAAATGACACCTTAAACACAAGTGTCATAGCCCAGTGGTGTCCTCAATAAGCTTCAGCCTAGAATCCAACAAATGTATGGATTTTACAAAACAGTTACTGGTGTCTTTACTCAAAGACAGCCTTTTTAAAAAATTATGCAGTAGGAGGAATATGTGGCACTCTCTCCCTTGCAAGGACTTAATATCAACTTGGAAAGCCAGGCCAGAGTCACAGAACACAGGGTCTTAAAAGCTGTGTGACCTTGGAAAACTCACTTAACAGGTCTTTAAAATTCATGATCTCATCTACAAATTGGTGCTAGTATCTACCTCTCAGATTTGGAGGTGGTGAAAGAAGGGGGCGGGGGGCAGAGCAGATAAACTAAGATTTCTATGAAAATGCTTTGAGAATGGCCCATAGACTCGTATACACCACTGCTCCTGATCCTTCTGGCCCACAGGCACAGGGAGGAGAAACCACGTGGCAAGCTAAGGTTAAACTGCAATTTGCATTTCAGTAAATAAGCCTTGATAAGTGTTCCTATTGCAGGTTGTTTTCGGAAATAATTCCAGAGATCGCCATAATTCATGAAACGCATATTAGGGCCAAGCATCCTTTTCTGCCTAGCACCCTGAAACTCCTAACAAAGAAAGCCACAATCTCTATTTCTATATTTCTTCCCTCCACCAGCACAGACTGAATGCTGCCTAACATGTGATGGTAAAATATCTTTAAGAAATCTTTAGAGGTATTTTGAAAAGTTAATCCTATTTATGTAATCAGTATAAAAATCTGCTCTTCCAAAGCTGAAAAGGACTTTGATGAAAATCCCAATAGTACTCAAAGAAAAATTTTAAATTTCAAGCTTTTATAAACTGATACTAGACGGAGCCTCACAAACTATTAAGCTCATAAGGCAGGAAATTTAATCTATTCTAAGTATGGAAGGATAGAAGTGTCTAGGGCCTCTAAGTACACTCAGTTGCATACTCTGATCCAGTGTCAAAGGCAGGTTAAAAAAGGGGTTAAAAGAAAAGCCTGGTGCAACCTCAGCACAAATACAGAACATCAAAAGTGAACAAAACTGTCAATTTTGTTTCACTACAAACAGAATCATCCAATAGTATCTAACACACACGGATAATACGAGAAACTTGCAAAATGAAAACACTGTGTAGGAATCTTATCCTCAGAATGACAGTATTTGAAAAGAAGTCTTATTTAACTTGAAGTAATTAAAAAATAATCCACTTCAATGAGGTCACAGTAAGTCCATTTCAGTTTATAATTAACAGTAATTTGTTTAAATTAATAAACTTAAAACATTTTCTGGAATTTTTGGGTTTTTTTTTTTTTTTTTGCTTTTGGACCCTAATCTATCTCTGCCCTATAAATATCACTTATGTGGACACTAATTCAATATTTAAAAAGAATTCTAATAAAACAGTTTCTAATTGAGAGAAATCCATCACAAAAAGTCACTGTGCTGTTATCACTTTACAAGTATTATCTCATTCAGTCTTCCCCATAACTCTAAGTGGGAGGCATTATTATTTCTATAATATCCATTTTAAAGATGAAGAAACTGAGGTTTGTAGATACCCAGGAACTTGTTTACGATTATAAAGCCGTGACTGAATCCAGGCTAATCTGCAGTAGGTACCTTCATTCACATTAAAAACAAAGTAAAAACTAATTTTTCAGCTAGCTCCTTGTAACTTTAAAGAACATCAAGAATCATATATTCAACATTGGTGGTATTCATGAGAAATAAGTAATTTGTTTCCACCTAAACATTTCTATTAAAAGCAGGCCCTAACAAGTAGCATTTGACTTGTTTCCTGTTTTTCGATGTACATAAAACTAGTCTTGACACACCAATACCAAAGTTTTAAGTTTTAACCATCATTTTATAAGCCAAGCATCTATATCTCACATTTAAAGAATATGAAGAAATGTCTTCTGTAAATGACTCAGGAGCTAAGCCTGCAAAAATGTGAATCAGTGATTTATTCTCCCTCAATATTCTCTATGCTTATCCTCAGAATCAGTAAAGAAACAAAACATGTAACCTCCAGAGAGAAGAGAAAATACAGAACAGGAGAATTGAGCCATTAGACCCTTTCACCTTACTACAAGCATTTGGCTCCAAGGGACTGGACTAGTAAGGTGTTACACCGCCTTTTACAAATATCAGAGTTGTAAGTGACCATTAAAAAGGCATCTGCAATGCGAGTCCATTGTACCCGAAAAGCTGAATCAAATAGGAACATTTATCACGATTACCAGGTCTCAATATCTAGCTTCCCTGTCAATTATACAAAGAGTCAGTTATTAAATATTAATGGCAAGCCATTTGCACTGGAGCTCTTGCAAAGAGCCTCTTGCTACTAATTTTTGTTATGAAAGAAAAACCGTCCTTATTTTCTAGGGAAACTCCAAGCCTCTAGAATCCCTCCGTTGGGATATCACATTCTGTCCTTCCCATAGGAGACTGTCAGGGCCACCTCCACACGCAGGGGAGGAGGAAGGGCTCTGGGGAAGGCGGTCCCCAAAGGTACCGGGGCCCAGGGTCCCCGTGCCCCTGCTCCCCCAAGCTGTCAGCGACAGGTCCGGCGGTGGGGCGGGGCCAGGCCCGGCAGTTCGCACAAAGCGAGCGAGCGGGCGGGCGGACCCTGACCCGGGCCGGGGTGGGGACGGGCGGGGCGGAGCGAGGCGAGGGACACTTACCCAGCAGCAGTACGTTCTTCCCGGCAGGGAGCTTGGAGCGCGAGCGGGTGGAGACCTCGCTGAGGATGCAGGACCTAGCGGGGAGCAAGGCGCACGCTGAGGCCGGGGGCCGGGACCCCACCGCGGGAGGGACACCCCGCCTCGGTGCGCTTGAGCGAGGGCTGCCCGAGAACCAGTGGCCTGGGCCCGGCGCCGAGTTTCGGCGGGCACGGGATCCCGAGGTGTCCGCAGGGCCGGCAGTGCCCGCGGGGACCCAGGGAAGGGTGGGGTCGTTACCAAAGGTTCTGCCCGTCCTCGTCGTCGCCCGCTGCGGCGCCGCCGTTGCCGGATGTTAGCTCGTTACCCAAGGGGCCGCCCGTGTAAGTCGAGGCTAATCCCGGCGGAGAGGAACCGAAGGAGCCGACTCGCCCCACAGCCGCCATCTTGGTCGGGAATCACACCACTCCCGGCAAAGCTGAATGAGCTAGGCGGCAGCCGCGGCGGTGGCGGCGGCGGGAACCCGGATATGGAGCGCTCAGCACACGGGAGCGGGGCGGGGCCTGCGGGGGCGGGGCCGCGGGCCCTGCCGGGACGCAATGAGCGAGGGAGGACGCACTGCGCGTGCGCTGCAGTCTGGCCGGCGCGCGGGAGGAATGCGCGTGCGCGGGCGACCGGGCAGGCGGCGGTGCTGCAGCCCGTGTTCCACTGAATTCAGCGTAGTGAGGAGCCTCCCGCCGCCCCACCCGCACCTCTCGGCTGCAGCATAGCCGGTTGGGGTGTGTCAGGTGAGCAGTGCTCCCTCCCACTCTTCAGTCGGGTTTACAAACCCCGCAGCCAGCGTGGAATTCCTGCACTGTCATTGCTGTCCCGCCCCCCCGCCGACTCCCGATTTCGACTGAACGGCGGTCACCCGCCTACACCGACACTTCACCCGTGCCAAGACGGAAACGGGCCGCCCCGCCGCAAAAGAGGCTTTGTGCAGCCCGTGTCCGGAGAGTCACTGCCGTCCCGGATTTCTGGGCTCTCTGCTTTGCAATCTCACGTGGCGCCGTGTTCCTCAGTCTTGGCCCCACCTCTGAAGCAGGTTTTCCCAGCCCCTGAGCCGCTGCGTGATGGAAAAAGTATTGACGGGGCTTGCTTTAATAATAGTCTCGATTTTTCGTATGAGATGCTCCGCGTGAGATTTGGCAAGAGCAGCTAGGTGAGTCATCCATACATCCAGTCAACAGACGTTTATTCAGCCCGTACTACGGCAGGCACAGTTGCCCTGGGCATACATAGCTGGAAAAGAACCTGAAGTAGCCCTAAAATAACTCCCTTTCTATCACAACTTTACAGGTTAAATCTATTTGACTGTCTGAGCCCCACCTCCAGAGAGAGTTGATGGTTTTAAGGCTCTGTCCTGGTACACCTCGTCAGAGCCTTTGCTAAAACCAGTCTGGCTCTTTGTACATTATTGCTGTCATAGTTGACGATCACTTGCTGATATGTAATCTGATCATTGCTCTTAGGATAGTGAAAAAATCCACAGCTAAAGACTGCATTTGTTCTACATTAGCAGTACAGTTAGAAGCCTAGAAGGCTTTGGAGACAGGGTATCAGTAACCATAGGCCATTTCCTTAACCTTTCTGAGTCTCAGTTTCCTTATCTGTAAGATGAAGATAAAAGGACCTAGAATTTTTATGAAGATCAAACCAGTCAATTCATGTAAAATGGCTTAGAACAGTGACTGACAAATCTTGAGTGCTTGATACATGTTTATTTTTAGTGACTAATGTTTTCCTTTACCATTCAAACCATTGGTATCTGACCAACCGCTAGAATTGATGAGCCTAATGAACTCCAGCAGCTAAAACTCCTCATAGTTAGTAAGTGAGTTAGTTTATATGGCTAGGAAAGGAACAGAACCCAGTCTTGGGGTCCTAGGCTTTCTATGGTTAACAAGCAGGACGGACTTCTGGGGGAAACAGCTTTAAAGTCACTGCTGTAAACAAGAGCTATATACTGCTCTTAGCCCCTCTGAGAATTGATTCACTCTCTGTATTTTACTCCCTCAGTCACCTTTTCTTGTCAGAGTGTTTTTTATTTCCTCAGTTTTGTTTGTATACAGAGTTCCATATCATATTTACTTAACCTGAGAAGTATCAAGTTTATAATAGTCAGGCTTCTGGTGCCCCATGACCTCTAGATGCCCAATTACCCACCTACATTGAGGTCAAAGTTGATTTTATAATATCCCTATCCAGCATTTTCCCATTAAGATGGCTGACAAGAGTGGTCGTTTATGAGTACCTACTGTATACCAGGCACACTATGTGTTATGGTTTGCAATCTTTGTACTTTGTAAAGAATCAGTGAAATTAAGTAATTTACCCCACAGGTTGGAGGTAGATAAACCGAGATCTTGACTTTCCACTCTCTCAAATGGTTAGGTCAATTACATTAGGATAAATGTCCTGGCCACTTTAGATGCTGTCATGCTAAATACCCCTGATAGAAATCTCTACATAACAAAAATAGAGAACCTTTGTAATATAAGGAAAGAAGTCCCTTGGAATGTTTGTTACACGGATAGTATTTACAACTGAGCTATCTCCTATATACTATGATTACTTTTCTTTCTTGCCCAATGTTTTGTTACATGTAATATTTGTTTTTATTTTTTTTAATGTTTTATTTATTTCTAGGAGAGAGAGAGACAGCGCGAGCAGGGGAGGGTCAGAGAGAGAGGGAGTCACAGACTGAAATAGGCTGCAGGCTCTGAGCTGGCAGTCAGCACAGAGCCCGAAGCGGGGCTCGAACCCACGAACCACGAGATCATGACCTAAGCGAAAGTCGGAAGCTTAACCGACTAAGCCACCCAGGTGTCCCTGTTACATGTAATATTTGGATTTTCATTTGCTTAGATTTCTATGCTCTTAACTACATAATTCAGTTTCAAATACTTGTCCCAGTTGTGTAAAACTTCTTATTAGGTATTCACTCAATTACATCTTTATGGATCTTCTGACCTGCTTCAATTTGAATTGGTTGTTCTGTGTACCTAATACACAGCTGACATCTTGGTATAGTCTCTTGCCATTATTCTGGGGATTCCTTTGCCTTATTCCTGTGTTCTCTTCTTATTTTTGTGAGAAAATAAGAACTCCCTCCACTAGGTTTGTGAGAAAAGGTATATGGAGACCTGTATATCCAGTCAAGACCTAGCCAGGGAAAAAATGGCATTCTTAAGGCAGGGCTAGATAACAGCTTAAAGAAGAACTGTTTACAAAGGTGTGAACAGCATGGAGATGGGGCTAGCAAGAGCAGGAAGATTTAAGCCTAAAGGGTAAAGAGGAAGGAATGTTTACTAGAATCCTGAAAGAGCTGCAGCTATAAGAAAGGATTGCTCAATAAAATCTGTGACTTCAGTAAAAGAACACAGTGCTGAGTTCTCTCTTTCTGCCCCCTGGTATCTTGCCAGTGTCTTACATTGCCCAAACTTAACCAGAAGTGCTGGAGGATGAGAGAATTCAAGTGAAGCAGCCCATACAAGTCTACTGCCCAGAGCACAAAGAAGGGTAGAGAGGGGTGGACAGTGGATCTGGAGGAACAAATGGAAGATATCCAGCACACCTTTTGTGTTTGAAAATGCATTTAGTCTAGACTCACTTGGTGATAGTTTGGCTGGGTATAAAAGTCTTATGTTTCAAATTATCTTCCCTTAGGTTTTTAAAGGCCTGTTCACTTGTCTGCTAGATTATAATTTTTTTAACATTTATTTTTGAGAGAGAGAGACACAGAGTGTGAGTGGGGGAGGAGCAGACAAAGAGGGAAATACAGAATCCAAAGAAGGCTCCAGGCTCTGAGGTGTCAGCACAGAGCCCTACTTGGGTCTGGAACTCACAAGCCATGAGATCATGACCTGAGCCAAAATAGGACCCTTAACCAGCTGAGCCATCCAGGTGCCTAGTCTGCTGGATCCTAATGTTGCCCCTGGGCAATTCATTATTTTTCCTTATCTTTTGTTATGTGTTCTTTGGAGGCCTCTTGATTTCCACTAACACATTTACCCCTATATCCACTATCTGCACTTTCGTACCAATTTTCCTGCCAATTATCATAGGAAGAATAATTCATATTCTTACACTAAAGCACTTACGTACTAGATTCCATCTCTTCTCAACTCTAGGACATTGATCCAACAATTCTCCCCTCTTTCTCTACATAATCATTTTTGATCTCCACTGGATCATTTCATTAGCATTCTCCCATTTTAAAAGAAAGAAAAGAGGTGCACGTGGGTGGCTCAGTCGGTTAAGCAGCTGACTCTTGATATGAGCCCAGGTCATGATCTCATGGTTCATAAGTTAGAGCCCAAGTCAGGCTCCATACTAACAGTGTAGAGCCTGCTTGGGATTCTTTGTGTCCCTCTCTCTCTCTGTTCCTCCTTTTCTCTCTCTCTCTAATATATAAACTTTAAAAAAGAAAGAAAAGAAATCTCTTTTAACCCTACTTCTTCACCAGCTACTGCTACATTTCATTCTTCTCTTTAACAGCAAAATTCTTTAAAATAGTTGTCTTTATTTGGTGTCTTCATTCCTCCTTCCCTTGCCTTTATAACCCACCTTAATCAGACTTTTGCCCCTCAGACTCCACAAAGACTGCTTTTATATTTCTGAACAATAACCTCCTTTTCGTGAAATCCAGTGGTAAGTTCTCTATCCTTGTCTTTCTTAACCCATTAGTAGCACATGATACAGTTGGTCACTCCGTGTGGATATCTGTCTTCACATGGCTTCTAGGTCACAATGTTTTCCTTGTTCTTTCCCTGCCTCACTAGCTGCTCCTTCTCAGTCTTCACCATTTCCTCATTTCCTGACCACTTAACGTTGAAGGACTGCAAGGCTAAGTCTTTGTTCCTCTTCTCCAGTCTTGGTGACCTCATCCAGTCTCAAATGTATGATACTTTACTTTAATTCTTTATGTACCCTAATACTCAAATGTATGATAAAAACTCCCATATTTATCTCTCTATCCCAGGGCCTGCATGTGAAACTCCAAACTAATACATCCAACTGCTTATTCCACATCTTCACTTGGATACCTAATAGCACATTTCAAATTCAACATGTTCCAAGGTGAGCAATTTTTTTCTGAATTTTTAATGTTTATTTATTTTTGAGAGAGAGAAAGGGAGGAGGGAGGGACAAAGAGAGAGGGAGACACTGAATTTGAAGCAGGCTCCAGGCTCTGAGCTGTCAGTACAGAGCCCAATGCAGGGCTCGAACCCACGAGCCGTGAGATCATGACCTGAGCCAGAGTTGGATGCTTAACTATCTGATCCACCAAGTCATCCCTTTAAAGTTTATTTTTTGGAGGGTGGGGGGAGAGAGACAGAGAGAGAAAAAGCACAAGTGGGGGAGGGGCCAAGAGAGAGGGAGAGAGAGAATCCTCTCTGAGACTGACTCGGGGCTCTATCTCACTAACTCTGAGATCATGACCTAAGGTGGAATCAAGATTCAGGCACTTAACTGACTAAGCCACCAAGGTGCCCCCCAAGCTGAGCTTCTGACCTACCCTGGAAAAAGTTCCTCAACCCAAGGCCTTCCCATTGGGTAGGAATTCTTTTTGCCCAATCATTCTTGACTTCTCTATTTCTCTCACACCCCACACTGAATCCTATAGACTCTACCTCCCAAATATACCCACAATCAAACTTGTTATCAACCATCTACTGATGCCCCCTTGGGCTGAGCTATCTTTTGCCTAAATTACTATAAAAACTCTTCAACATGGCAGCTAGAGGGATCCTTTAAAAGTTTAAGCCAGATCGGGGATGCCTGGGTGGCTAGTCATTAAGCATCCGACTTCAGCTCAGATCATGATCTCACAGTTCATGGGTTTGAGCCTCACATTGGGCCCTGTGCTGACGGCTAGCTCAGAGTCTGGAACCTGTTTCGGATTCTGTGTCTCCCTCTCTCTCTGTCCCTCCCCTGCTCGCACTCTGTCTCTCTCACAAAAATAAATAAACATTAAAAAAAAAAAAAAGTTAAAAGAAATATAAGCCAGGTCATATCACTTCTCTACTCAAAACCCCATTAGTAGCTCCTCATTTTAATCAGAGTAAAAGCCAACATCCTTCCAGTGACCCACAAGGTTGTAAAGGATCTACCCCCTACTGCCTCTCTGAACTTCTTCTCTCCACTCCCTCCCTTGACCTCTCTTATCTAGCCACGTCGGCCCTCCTGCTGTCCTTAAACATAATTGTTTATCATTTCGCTTTAGCTGTTTCCTCTGCATTGAAGGAGGTAAGGAGCCAACCAAGCCAGTATCTTCCCCCAGACAGCTACTTAGCTAACTCCCACTCCTGCAAGTCACTGCTCAGGCCTCAGTTTCTCGAGGAGGTGTACCCTGATCTCCCTGTTTAACACTGCAACTTGAACCCTTTCCCCTGCCAATTCAGATTCTTATCTTACTTGCCCTTCTGTTTACCATAACACTTGTTACCTTCTAAGATGGTATAACATCTGCTTATTATTTGTTGAAAGTGTGAGCAAATCAGAAGATTTACTCCTTGTCACCAGGGTTCTAAAGTTTCAGGATGATGATGATGATGATGATGATGATGATGTAATGTGTGTGTGTGTGTGTGTGTGTGTGTGTGTGTGTGAAGAGGGTACAAAAAGTTCTGCACTACAATACTTGAGGACCTCTCTTTTACAATATTTTAATCATTGTTTAATATAAGTCTTTCTAAAATGTATATTCTCTTGCTGTAACAGGTTGTGTGAATACAGATTTACCTTTTCTTGGAGGCTCTGGAGTTTAAGTTCATCAGTAATAGTTCCTTGCTATTATATGAGGAAGTGCTTAGATCCTACTGTGATGCCCCAAGGTGTATCACAGATGTCTTCTTTAGTCTGGCTTCTAATTCAGCTGAGCCTTGAGGCCTGGAAGTGGGAAATGGAACACTGCCCAGAGGAGAGACGGCTCCTCCTTTCTCCAACTTTCTGTCACCCAGGAGCTACATGTCTCTCTTCTTTCTCTGTAGACCATCACCTCCTGCTCACTCATCAGCTTCTTAAAGGCCACAGTTGAGTATTTCTTTATCTCAAGAAAAAGGATCATTTGGCAGGGGCTAGAGCTCTGCAGAAAAGCATTTTGGGAAAGGAGCCTCCTGTGGGGCTGAGGTGAGGTGATACCAGCCACTTCCTCTTTGTGTTGGGGATGCCTTCCTCTGTGTTTGGGAACTGGGACAAGGCACTCACCCCTTGAGTTGCTTCCTGTTGTACCAGCTCCCACAGACTGCCTTCAACAGATTTGCAGATAAGACTGGCTTCCCCCACTATGCCAAAGCCTGGTCATCACAGTTGATAGAAATGCCAGCTGAAAAGCCAAAATGAAAAAAAGAAAATGAAAGAAATAAGCAAGATGAGTGGACTCTTGAAGTTTGACTCTGTCAGCAACTCAAATAATAAAATAATGTTGGAAAGAGCTTCAGAGATTAAACAGTCACCAACCATTACTCAATTGTATGTGTGTGTGTGTGTGTGTGTGTGTTTGTGTGTGTTTAAATAACAAAATGGTAATGTTAGAACGGGCAGAATCCTTGCTTACAAACTCTCCCACTAGGGTATCCTGGGATCCAATTAGAGGGAAAACAGATGCCCAGTGTTGCTTATTTTTGCTTTTCTTTGAGTCGTGTTTATCTCATTCTAGGTATCTACATAGAATGAATGAAATGATAGGTATCTAACTCATTTTTCAGTCACCAGTCCCTTGAATTACAGACCTGACCTCCCTCCTACTACTTACCTATGATTTTTTTCAAGTCTGCCTCACAGAACTTCATATCTTAAACAAAGAAACAGTTAGGGAAATAAATTCCTGACAGGAGAAATAGACTCTCTTGGCCTTTTTGTTTTTCCTTCATAGAAAACACTAGAAAGGGAATCTCCTCTATTTCTAAGTCTAAAGCAAAACCCACATCCCTTAAAAAAAGTACTGTGTATACATATGTGTATGTTTGTGTACAAGCATACTTTAGGATTAAATTTTATAGAGAAATAATTTTCATTTGTTTAGAAATTTATCACAGAAAAGGAATACCTCCTGAATATTTTTAAAATTCCAGGGCAAGGTAATAGTTAAAATTGCCTTTTCATTTCAGACTCAGCTCCTCATCTATCCATTCCTGGAAAATGGGTGATGAATGAAAGGGAACAAAGTGTAAATCAATTCACATTCATGGACAGTCAGTAGAATGCACAGGGAAAACACAGAGACTTATCTTCTAGGCTAGAAGAATGTTTATTCTTCATCTAAGTGTTGTAATTAACTACTTAGACATTTTAAAATACATAATAGATAAAATTTTTAGAATGCTAGTTGCCATTGTTTTCATCTGTTCTTTACCACTGTGAAGAAGAAAGAAAAGTTCACTGATTATAGTTAGTTGGATATTTATTACATGTATTTTTGGAAGATCACATTTCCTTGTAGTTAAATACTGTAATATTCTGAAATCCAGTACCTTTTTTTTTTTTTATAATGATTTTAATGTCACTTCTCAGATTTCTGATGTTACACTCTCCCACCCTCCCTACTTCCTACAGGAGAAGATATTTAGTAACTGATTTTATAAATTGAGACCAGCAAACATTAGGTGATAAAGATTACATTTTTCAGCTTTGGTGCTCTACATGAGACAAAATGGGAAAAATATGAACTTCCCTGGTATTTTCAGAAATAAGCTTTCTTTTGTAACTGCAGGTGGTATATTCATAACAATTTAGTCTGCTTCAGTCTAGAACTAATTATACATTTTTAGTGCTTTTACTAAAAGTAAGCCTAGAAGTATAACCTATTATATTCTGTACCAATGAAAGCATTGTATATGTTTCTTTTTTCCCCAGATGGCAGAAGATGAAAGAGTTGCTCAGTGGGATATTTCTTTTAAGCAAAATGAATCAGTTATTTGACACTCTATAAGATCAAAGAGTTGTTTGAGGAGAGTCTGTCTAATGATCCTTAACATTTTACTACTGGAAAACAGAGTTGCTTAGTAATGTAAAAGTGAAATCAAGAAGCAGAATGTCCTTTCTGATCTTTCCTCAGTAAATTTCAGTGAACCTCATCTTCTATTTCAGTCCATCTGTTGGTAAATGAGGAATAGCCAGATAACCCACTGGAATTTGCACCTTGATATATATAAATATATATATTTACGTGTGTGTATGCTTATGTATTTTTGTGTATATGTATATTTCTATATGTGTTATATGTGTGTTTATATATATAAAACTAGCTCTAGTCTAGTAAGTGTATTAACCATATGATCTCATGGTTTAAAATTTTAATTTTTTTGGGGGTGCCTGGGTAGTTCAGTTGATGACTTCGGCACAGGTCATAACCTCATAGCTTGTGAATTCGAGCCCCATGGTCAAGCTCTGTGCTGACAGCTCAGAGCCTGGATGGAGCCTGCTTTGGATTCTGTGCCTCCTTCTTTCTCTGTCCCTCCCCCGCTCATGTTCTGTCTCTCAAAAATAAATAAACATTAAAAAAATAACATTTCTATTTTTTAAAGATGTTTATTTTTGAGGGAGAGAGAGTGAGAGTGCTAGCGGGGGAAGGATGGAGAGAGGATCCATAGAAGGCTCTGTGCTGAGAGCTCCTGATGTGGGGCTTAAACTCATGTAGCCATGAAATCATGACCTGAGCCAAAGTCACATACTTAATGGAGTCACCCAGGCGTCCCATGGTTTAAAATTTTAAATAGCAGCAATATCATACTAAGCCTGACATTTTAGACTCTGTACCATCAAACCTAAGTAGTAGATTAAACAATGTTAATGACAAATTGAGTGATATAGACCCCTAATTTGCATCATTTAGATGAAATAAAATGTTTGGACTCCATGTTTAGACTGAGGCAAATGGCAATGGGGTATAGTCCAGGGACCAGAAACAGACCAATCTGAGTTCTGATCTCGGGTCTACCACTTCCTGTATGACCTTGAAGTTGTGTACACTTTGAAGTCTTAGTTTGCTCAACTCTAATAGAGTTGTCAAAAAAAATAAATAAGCAAAATCTGACAAATAGTGAGAACTCTATAAATGTTAGCAGGAATATTTACTCTTATTTGAGATATATTTATAAGGTGTTTTATAGAACAAAGTTCTTCAGTGTTCAAATGGTTTAGGTGTTCCCCAATTCCCAAGGTGCCTTGTTAAAATGCAGATTTTGGTTTAGGAAGCCTGGGTGGGGCCTGTGAGTCTGCAGTCTCTACAGGCTTCCAGGTTGGTATCTACTGCTGGCCCACAAACTAAGGGTCTGCAGTGGAAAGGACACAGGCTTTGGATTTATCCAGTTATGGACTGGAATCCTGGCTGATACATGTGAGCAGCATGACCTTGGCAATGTCAAGCTTCCTTACCTCTGAGATGGAAATAATATGCACCTCTAATTAAATCAATTTTCAGTACGTAAAAAAATAGTGTACTCACACAACATCTGACATATTGTAGGTACTTCACAAATCTAAATTCCATTGGTAAGAAATGCTTTCGTGGTCCCTCCAGTATGGGAGGCTGATAGTTTCCCTTCCTGAAAGAGATGAATATTCCAATTATCTTTAAAAACTTATTAGAATTCCATTATCATGAAATAACTTCAACATTGTTTTAGAAGTTTGTCATTGTATGGCAAGCCAGTCAGTGCCTACCAGATATTGTGGGAAGAGACTGGGAAAATGCTCCCAGGCCAGTAGTGGGCTTAACCTCACAGGATGTAGGGGTGCCTGGCTGGCTCAGCACGCAACTCTTCTTGCTGTTGTGAGTTTGAGCCCCACGTCGGGTGTGGAGATTGCTCAAAATTAAAATCTTTAAAGAAAAACTAAAGTCACGGTCGGTAGAATTTCTGCAAGTATAGGTAACTGAGAAAAGTAGCTAGCTCATGAAGCATTGTATCTTGCTAGTGTGGCTTTTACTTTTTTTAGTATGGAAAATTGAAAACATGCATCACAATTGAGAGGTTTAATGGACCCCATCAATAAACTTTAGTAGTTATCAGCGCATGGCCTGTCTTAGTTTGACTCTCACCCTCTTCCTCCATCTCTGAATTATTTTAAAGTAATCCAAGACGTATCATTTCATCCATAAATATTTCAATATATATCTTTAAAAATAATGATTCTTTTCTCAAAACAAAAAGAACCATAATATCACTGTAATAATCATTTCAAACAAAAATGTAACTCTTAAATTTATATTTAAACAATTTTTAAATGTTTTTATTTATTTCTGAGAGAGAGAGAGCGTGAGCAGGGGAGGGTCAGAGAGAGAGGGAGACACAGAATCTGAAACAGGCTCTAGGCTCTGAGCTGGCTGTCAGCACAGAGCCCAATGCAGGGCTTGAACCCACAAACCTTAAGATCATGACCTGAGCCGAAGTTGGACGCTTAACCAACTGAGCCACCCAGGCGCCCCTAAATTTATATTTAAATTGCCATACAATTTTTACAACAGGCAGTAAGATATACATAGCCCAACACGTAAGAACAAAGAGAGTACTCTTGTTCCCTAACCATTGCTCTTGTCAGAGGGGGCAGATGAATCATTGTCTTATCTGCAGGACTGACCTTCTCAGTCAGTATCCCTCCTCTCAGGGCTCCCACTGGGTCCTAATTGATCTGCCAAGTCTAGGTGTTGATTTCCTCTCTACATTGCCCTCTGTATTCTGAGGCTTCCCTGCTTAATTCTTTCTAGCTGACAGAGAGAGCGAGAGAGAGGCTGCTTTTCACTGTAGACAGGAGCAGGGCACCCTGACAAGTGACTTGAGGTCAAGGCTTTCACAAAGATTCAAAAACATTAAGCTGGAAGGGACTTCACAGTTCAGCCACTAGGTATGAAAACTCAGGGGCTGGGATGTTAAGGGACTTGCCCTGTCTCATGACTACCTAAAAACGTCTCAAAATACAGGCAAAGTATTACACATCTAATCTGCTATGGTAATAAAATTTCAGTCAAGGAGTTTAATCTCATATTTTACAACATTTGGCTAGTCTCTCTAACTTCCTGCTAAGGGCAAAACTTTCTTTTTTGGTTTGGACATTTAAAAATATACATGGTAAGAGTAAAAATAAAGTTTTAAAGAAGATGAGCATCTTTTCAATGTTTCTGAAATCTTTCTTGAACCCATATGAAATTTCCATTTTAATTTCTAATTATAAAATATTTCAAGTATATAAATATAAAAAAATAAAATACATCCATTAAACTATTAGCATGTATTAATAATACAATATATACATGATATAAAAGTAAAGTAATAGCACCACAGACGTTTTTCCCTCTTAGAATTTTCTTTCATTGAATATATTTGACATATAACATAGTATAGATATAAGGTGTACAATCCACTTAAAATTTTTTAAAGAAAGCCCACTCTACTCCCGTACTTTTCCAATCCTTTTTCATTACTTTTTGTCTTAAAAATAGGTGAACTTAATTCTCATACAGAATGTCTATTCATACAGTTGATTGTTTTGTGTGTTTTGTATTTTTACATGAATTATATACTATGTGTAAATTTTGCAAATCACTTTTTCCCCCTCAGTGTTATATTTTCTAAATGGAGCTATGTAGACATATAGGTGGGTTTGAATCATTCATTTTATTTATTTATTTTAATTTGTTAATGTTTGTTTATTTTTGAGAAAAAGACAGAGTACCAGCAGGAAGGAACAGAGAGAAAGGGAGACACAGAACTCAGAGCAAGCTCCAGGCTCTGAGCCGTCAACACAGAGTGCGACACGGGGATCAAACTCATGAACCATGAGATCATGACCTGAGCCGAAGTCCGATACTTAATCGACCTAGCCACCCAGGTGCCCCAATGAATCATTTATTTTAATTGCAATATAGAATTCTGTATGAATAAACCACAGTTTATTAATTAATTCACTGTCCCTCAGAGGAATAGTTAGGTTGTCCTATTAGGCATCTTCTGTTAGAATTATCACTAGGTGCCCTATGGTTTTTGCAAATAAGCTAACTGGCATCTTTGTAAATATATATTGATTCATTTATTATTCATAATTATTACTGTAATAATAAGGTTATGTATATATGTGTGGGCATGCTGTTGGTCTTTATGTTGTTCTGCTGTTGATTATGTGTTCACCAATTTTGCTGCAGTCTTTTATTCATTCCAATGACCTTATAGATTTTCTTGTTGGGGAATCAGGTTATTTTACCTCACTGTTTTCTTTAATATTTTTTACTGTAACGAGATAGAGATTTTTGGATTTATCAGAATTCTAGGGGAAAGACTTGCTGAAAGCTAGAGGAACAGATGGGTTATGGCTATTTCATTTGAGAGAAGCAGCCAGACCTGGGGGCCTGCCCACCAAAAGCTCCCTTATAGAGGGTGTAAGGGTTTTTGAAAACAGTGTGACCTGCAGAACTGGTTGGGGCCTCATGAAGTGAGATGGCTGTATAATCTGTGATGTGATCCTTTCCTCAGTGTCTTTTTTTTTTTTTTAATTTTTAATGTTTATTTTTGAGAGAGAGAGATACAGAGTGTGAGTGGGGGAAAGGCAGAGAGAGAGGGAGACACAGAATCTGAAGCTCCAGCTCTGTGCTAACAGCTCAGAGCTGGACGTGGGGCTCGAACTCACAAACCGTGAGATCGTGACCTGAGAAGCTAAACTGACTGAGCCACCCAAGTCCTCCCCCCCTTTTTTTTTTTTAAGTTTATTTATTTAAGTAATCTCTACATCCAATGCAGGGCTTGAACTCACAACCCCAAGATGAAGAGTCACCTGGTCTTCTGACTGAGCCAGCCAGGCACCCCCCAATTTCTCTGAGTCTTAACATGCTTTTCGTAAAAATGAAACAATCACATGCTTGGTCTCGTTGATACTTTTGCAGGAACTTCCAAAGAAGCGGTGTTTCGTATGTAGACATGATGCAGGGACGATAGGGCTTAAGCTGCCCGGTAACCACTGGAGTCAGGATCCGAACCACCATGAGGAGGTGGAGCCTGAAATTCTGGAGAAGGACTGCCCAGCCTCCACAAGGAGGATTTAAGCCAACTTGCCTCCCCCTTTTAGAATGGGAAGGCTCCCAGGAGGTTTGCATTGACCCACTGTGTCTTCCCCACACACTGTCAAAAGACAGGATTCACTTTCCCTCACGAAATTTCTTCTTTCAAGTTTTCAGTTTACGAATTCTTTGGCTTTCATTCAGAGTGTTTGTGATCAGGAGAAAAAAATATCAGCCTCAAATCATCTCAATGGCCTGTCATAAGGGCAAAATTCCATCACTAGATTCATTTCCTCAGGGCCTTCTATGCATATAATGAATTATGGCCTTATATTAGCTGAGGAAGTAATAAACTAGCATTGGATAACAAATTAATGTTAGTGTACATTAGTTTATCCATTTAACTCATCACAATGGGAGGAGGAGAAGACAAGGGGGGAAGAGTTTGGATTCTAAGGGCAAACTACCTGAGTTGAACCTCACTCTTCCACTCACTAACTCTATGTTATTTGGAACCGTTACTTAACTTCTGTGTGCCTCAGTTTATTCATCTATGAAATGGAGATTTTAATAGTACTTACCATATAGGGTGGCTGTGAAAATTGAATGAATTAAATTTTGTCAAGTACTTAGAACAATGCCTGACACATAGAAAGTGCTATTTATTATTAGCCTTCGTTATTTAAAAAAAATTTTTTTAATGTTTATTTATTTTTGAGAAACAGAGACAAAGCACAAGCAGGGTAGGGACAGAGAGAGAAGGAGACACAGAATCCAAAGCAGGCTCCAGGCTCTGAGCTATCAGCACAGAGCCCAATGTGGGGCTCGAACTCACAAACTGCAAGATCATGACCTGAGCTGAAGTTGGGCACTTAACCAACTGAGCCACCCAGACGCTCCTATTAGCCTTCATTATTTCATTAGAGAGAAAGCAAAACTGAAGGCATGGCCCAAAGGACAGGTCATTTTGAGGGAATAATGAGATGGAGAATATCTATGGTGTATGACTAAAACTCAACAGTTCGGGACAATGGAGAGAAGGGGCATCTAAAGTAAGAATGGGGGCTTTGAAAAAGAGGTACCAGATAGAAATGTTTTCTCTTTTGAAGTCTCACATAGAACAATGTCTAGATGCCTAGTCCTGGCATTTGGGGATTAGGAAAGTTCTTCACCATATACACCTTCCGTAGTGGTGAACTTCTGCGGCAGTAAGGCAGCATGAAAAGGTACTCCCAAATTCAATGGCATACACCACTAAGCCCATATTTTTAGCTGTGGGTCTGCAGGTCAATGGGAATTGGTTCCAGACTCTGTATCTGCTCCATGGGGCTTATTCTATTGTCGAGGCTGAAGGCTGAACCATGCTCTTCTCCTGGTGGAGGTCAGAAGCTTCAGAGACCACCTTCCATTGGCCAAAACAAGCCACATGGCCAAGTCTAACATCCATGGGATGGGGAAGTGCTATTTTCCCATGGAGGTGGGCAGGGAAAGAGGTGGGGGAATATATACTGAACAACAGTCTTACTTTCTACACCTTCCATCTAAGACTTCATAGTTTTGATCATGTCTCGTCAAGCTTCTGCTTTTTCAGACTGAGGAATTCAAATCTCTTTCTTCTTTCTTGATAAAGAAGTCACTCCCTACCTGCTTTGCTTTGCCCCTCTGATCTCCTGACCTTGTTGGAAGTGACCCCGTTTGTTGGTCTTCTTGATTGTATATACACATGGACTGTTGGACTTTAGAGTAAAGTTGGAAATAGATTCCAATATTCTTTTCTGCAATCAAGATAAATAAACTAAGTGAAAGGAAACTAACATTTTTGGAGTCAGCTACATGCCAGGCACTGAGCTGCATATTCTTAATACCATGTTAGGTATCCTTCATGTGTTATTTCCCCTTCAGTCCTCAAAATCAAATGGCTCTAGGGACTAGGCAGGCAAATGAATGAAGCAAGTAGGGTATAATTTTCTCACTTCATATGTAACTGTAGTTCACAGCAGTACTGTTTATTTTATTCTCAATCAAAAAGAACCCCTGTTGAAATTTAAGCCCCATTTTTTTCATTAGTAAATTTTCAGCAGGTATTTTTGCTCTACACTCAGCTCTTCCCACTTCAGAACAGCACATTAAATTGCCTTCTTTTGACAGGGCCACATTTTGCGCATTAAACATTTAGCAATGTTCTTTCCTCTTCCACAAAGAAGTACATGGCCCTCATGACCTATATTTAATTTTCCCATTTCTGTTATTTTTGTTAGAATACACACACACACAGACATTTCACTTTCCTCTTGATTATAAGAAAATGCTCATAAGAATTGTTGGGGCTCATTAAAGGAAATGTATTCTACAGGAAATGATGAGGATGGGGGAAAATGAGTCCAAGATGGGGAGACATCACCCAGCTCTCAACAATTATTGCTGTTTAGGAATTGAAGCCCAGGATTGCCAGATCTTCTTTCTTTCTTTTTTTTTTTCTTTAACGTTTATTTGCTTTTGACAGAGAGAAACAGAGCATGAAAAAGGGAGGGGCAGAGAGAGAGAGGGAGACACAGAATCCGAAGCAGGCTCCAGGCTCTGAGCTGTCAGCACAGAGCCCGACACAGCGACTTGAACTCAGGAACTGTGAGATCATGACTTGAGCCAAAGTCGGATGCTTAACTGGCTGAGCCACCCAGGTGCCCCTAGGAAACTGGTTTTGTGTCTACAGCTCTGTAGAGTAAGATTTATGTCTACAGCTAGGTGGTGACTGATTTTAGGCATTTTTCAGATATAAATTCAAGGTAGTTCAAATGTGCTGATTTAAGACCATAGCTGCTGTGGCTTCTCAGCAGACTGATTCCATTAATAATATGTATGTCCCAGAACAGCTAGTGATTCACTTTGATGTTAATCAGTGCAAGTCTGGGCCAGACTGAGCTAGCAATCAGAGTTGCGTCTTGAATATTAAACCTTTTACACCAAAGAAATTTCTGTATTTTGGTCAAAACATTGCTGTGGTAACATGAGCTCCTCAGAATTTACTAGGAATCATGGGGATGTTTTTGGAGGAGCATTCACTTTCCTGGAGGTAAAGAGTCTAAGACCTGTATCTAACTAATCCTGAGATTTTAGATAAATGATCTCATTTCTCTGGATCTTCAAATGAGGATGAGTTGTGTAATAGCAGATAATCTCATGCCCCTTCCAGCTCAGGAAGAAAGAATAAGCCAGTTTGCAGCCAGTGTATCCAGTATATAGTGTATATAAATGCGCAAAATCGATATGGTGTGATTAAAGAGGATACTGTCTGCCACTTGCCTAGTATATCCCCTCCACATATCCTCTGGCCCCAGCGAGTGAGTCCCTGCATAGGATTAGAGTAGTGTGGTGCTGTGGCAAGGAGCCTGATGAGATAACTACCACTTCCTAGCTGTGTGTCTCAGGAATATTACTTCTCTGAGTCTTAGTTTCCTTAGTTATAAATTGATGGATCAAATACCTTCTTATAGAGCTATTGAAGATTAAATACAACTGCCTATGTGAAGGCTATGTAAGGTAGAAAGCATAAAACAAATATCATTGTAGTTTGGAATTTAAGATGTCAAAATTACAGTGAAATTCTCCATGATTAATAATAAGAATAGAGGAGCACCTGGGTAGCTTAGTCAGTTGAGCATCTGACTTGATTTTGGCTCAGGTCATGATCCCAGGATCATGGGATCAAGCTTCATGTCATGCTCCACACAGTGTAGAGCCTGTTTAAGATTCTCCCTCTCTTTCCTCTTTCTCTCTCTGCCCATCTCCCCTGCTCAGTCTCTCTCTCTCTTAAAAAAAAAAAAAAAAAAAAAAAAGATTAGAACAATAGTTCTGTCTAGAGCATTGAGGTATCTACAAAAATCAGTTAAGTCTTTATAACTTAGAAAACACTTTATAAATACATTGATTCATAGAGGTTGAATAGTGGATTTTTCAGTCTGGAATTATTTAGGCCTTTTATTTCTCCTTTTTCTCACCAAAAGTACATAGTAAGGTTAGAAGAAAATGAAAGGCAAGAGAGAGGGGGTGCTGTCTGGGGACAGCTGGCCCCCTGGTGGTCTTCCTCAACTGGCACTCTGTCCCAACACACAGTCACCAGATCACTTCTCAGGAACAGAGTCACATTGTGAGAATTCAGAGAGGCTGGTGTATAAGGCAGAATCTCATTTTATTAATTTACAAGGAGAGATTTAACCGTTGAGGGGACTGAACATTTTTTTTTTTTTTTTTTTTTTTTTTTTGGTTTTTGGTCAGTAAGTTCTAGACACATAACACACATAACAGCAACATATAACAGAAAATCCCAAAGTACAGTGGCTTAAACCAGTTTCTCTTTCCTACAGAGGAAGTCTGCACATATCCAACTCCAGGCTGATAGAGTTGTTCCAGTGTATCATCTGGATATAAGCTTTTATCTTTTTATCCTGCCATCCTTAGCCTGTGACTTCCAGGGTCTACGTCACTTCATCTTCCGAGATGACTGATGAAGGCCAGGCTGCCAGCAGCAGTTAGGAGGAAAGAAGAAAGAAGAAAGAATGATATGCCACCTGATTTTTAGATTTTCCATTAGGCCTATAAACATTTCCACTTATACGTCATTGGTGAGAATCTGGTCTCATAGCCTCCTCTAGCTGCAAGGGCAGTTGGGAAGTGTCTTTTAGGAAAGTACATTGATGGGGCACCTGAGTGGCTCAGTTGGTTAAGCCTCTGACTTCGGCTCAGGTCATGATCTCACGTTCATGGGTTCAAGCCCCCCTTCAGGCTCTGTGCTAACAGCTCAGAGCCTGGAGCCTGCTTCAGATTCTGTGTCTCCCTGTCTCTCTCTGCCCCTCCCCCTCTCATGCTCTGTCTCTCTCTGTCTCAAAAATAAATAAAAACATTTAAAAAAATTTAATAGGAAAGCACATTGCTGTCCCGAATAAAATTGGGATTCTATTATTAAAGAGGTGAGGAAGAGGATGTTGGGATAGGCATTTCCATTGCAACAGCCAAATTATAATCATAAGGTCGGCTGAATGAGCAGAGAGAGCTAGATTTATGATTTGTGATTTAAGGTGCTAACATTTAAGGCCTGGCTTCTCAAATTTCAATGTGAACTTGGATCACCAGAGATCTTGCTAAAATACAATCTCTTATTCAGAATTTCAGAGGTCAGGGTGGAAATTCTGCACTTCTAATAAGCTTCCAGATGATGCTGGTCTTTGGACCACACTTTGAGTAGAAGAGCCTTAAAATATCATTCCTACAATGATTGGCATTTTCTCTAACAATTGCAGGACAACAGCTGATGCCACCAGAGTACAGCACAGGGATCTGAGGGCTAGGGGTGACTTTGGTGTCCGGATTTGGAGTGCGCAGGAACCAGCTAAAGCTGTTTGCTGTAACTAAACCTACTACAGCAACTTTCCATTTAGAGCATCTGCCCTGCAAGCAGACAGACTGAAATTCCCTATAGGAAAGAGCTGAGGAAGATGGAGGGATGAGAGCTGTTGGGGGAAGGTGGGCACCCTGGATGTCAGACTTGACTCAGAATTCAGCTTATTATTTATTGCCTGCTGAGAGAACAGACCCTGGCTGGACCAAAGCAGGAATTTAATTTTGCACCCATGGGAAAATGTCTACAGCAGTTCCTTGGATAGGGTCAAGGCCATCAAAATGGATATCCACCTTTCACCACCCATTGGAGAGACCAAAACTACAACACTGAACATCTCTTGCTGTGCCTTTGTCCTACTTAGCCCAACAGGCTTCTCCAGATCACATAGGATAGTTCTTTCTGTTGTATGTAGGGGCCCATGTTTCCATCAACGGCCCATTATTACTAATTAAGTCAATGCAGCAGAGCCAGAAAATGAGAGACACCAGGGATAGTCCTATATTTTAAACTCCTGACAACATTTTTTTGTGTGTGAAGGAAAGTCACAAGAGAATTGTAAAAAATGTACTCTTTGTCTTAAATGTTTATTTTTAATAAAGTTATCATTTTAACATATACAGTTAAGCCTTGAACAACACAAGGGTTAGGGGCACTGACACCTCCCCCCTCCATACAGTCAAAAAACCATGTGTAACTTTGGACTCCCCCAAAACCTAACTACTGATGGCCTATGGTTGATAGGAAGCCTTACCAATAACATAAGCAGTTGGTTAACATGTATTTCATATGTTATGTGTATTATATATTGTATTCTTACAACAAAGTAAACTAGAGAACAGAAGGGGATAAGAAAATTAGAAAAGACACTTACAGTACTGTAAATAATCTGTATGAGTAGACCCGGGCCATTCAGACCACGTAGTTCAGGGTCAACTATATACACAGTGTAAGGTCAAAAGACAAAACTCGAGGCCCCTTGTGACTATGAGAACAAAGTCAGTGTCTCCCTTTGCTCCCTGTGATAAGCCTTGGGCAGCTTTGGGACCAGGCACCCACCCTCCCTCCCCATTCCCAGTGTGCTTAGGTGGGCTCTTCGGCATGAGTTACTAATGGTCTATCTGATATTCCAGGCCTCTCTTCCTCACTAACAAAATCACAATGTTGCCTGAGGATCAACCTGCCAGGTGAAATACATAGTCCCCCAGTCGTCCTTACACTCAGGACAAGCCTTGTGACCCATTCCTGGCTGATAGGAATTGGACAGGATGGGGCTCCAGCTAAATTATTATCTTAATGATAGAAAGGGGGAGACTCATTTGGCATGAGGATTTTGCCCTTGTTGCTTACTTCTTTGAACACCAATGTGCTGCCTAGAGGTACATTAGTCATTTTGCCATCAAGAGTACCGAAGTCAAATGCCAAGGATGGAAGGTCAGAAAGGTGCAAGAGATCTGGGTTTTTAATGGTATTGTGGATTTGCCATCTTTGGCTTGAACTACCTACCTTTGGACTTCCTGATATATGAGAAAAAGAATTTCT
The DNA here is from genome assembly GCF_003009895.1 of Hyaena hyaena. NCBI lineage: Eukaryota > Metazoa > Chordata > Mammalia > Carnivora > Hyaenidae > Hyaena > Hyaena hyaena. The sequence goes on from NW_024080980.1 coordinate 1,298,367, forward strand.
TATTTGGGACTTCTCTTTGAGGTCCACTTTTTCTTCTCCATTTTTTACTCTTTTCCCATCAACCTTCTGATACTGTTATACTTTAAGATCTGTCCTGATGCAAATGTATGATGAAGGCAGACAGGGGCACCTGGGTGGCTCAGTCAGTTAAGCGTCCAACTTCGGCTCAGGTCATGATCTCATGGTTTGTGAGTTTGAGCCCTGCATCAGGCTCTGTGCTGACACCTCAGAGCCTGGAGCCTGCTTTGGATTCTGTGTCTCCCTCTCTCTCTGACCCTCCAACGCTCTTACTCAGTCTCTCAAAAATAAATAAACATTAAAAAAAACTTTTAATGTATGATGAAGCCAGACATGACTGGGGAACGAGTAACCAATAGGCCAAAGAGGAAGAGCCATAAATTCTAAAAGTGGTGATAATCAACCTGAGGCTGATGGCACTTGTAAGAGTGGCTTGATTAGTAAACTCCAGATGCTTTGGGCAAGAGGCCTGCAGGAGCACTTTTTAAACTTTAACATACAATCAAATCACCAAGGGATCTGGTTAAAATGCACTGTTGGATTCAGTAGATTGTTGGGAGAAGTAGAGTGCCAGGGCCCCAAGTGCCCCTGTGTGTTCTTGCTGGCTGTGCTAAGAATGCAAGGCCCTTGACTCCTTGTTACCTGGGCCGTGTCTTAGGGTTGTTTTTGCAGCGAGTAATCTTGAGGGGTGAGGTAATATCCCTCCACATCCCCCCACCCCCAAAAGGAAAAAAGCAGGCTTGCTTACTGCTCACTCTGAAAGCAGGGAGTTCCCTAAGCTAAGTGTTCCTCGGCTGTGATCCAATCAGTATCACAGTCAGTGTCACCTGGACCTCTTCCCTGTGGCACTTGAAGGGGCAGGTGGAACCTGTGCAAACCAACAGCATCGTTGCTCATGCTGCTTGCTCTCGTGGGAGTAATAGGATCCTTTGTCTCTAACTTAGGAATCTTGTGTCTTCTGTCAGTATCCGTGAGAGTAACAGACTCATTTATTAGCTCAAAAGTAGGGTAAAACCTTCAATCCTTCACAGACGTTGATAGGAGCTTTGGGTGGGACCAGAGATTCTGCCTTTCTATAAGCTACCAGGCACTTCCGTTTCTACTAGTGTGCTGACCACGCTTTGAATAGTAATAACCTTGAGATTTCAAGTCACCAAGCCTCTTTATAGCTCTGACTGAGCTTCTTCACCTAAGAGGAGTTTGAAGGGGTCTTCCCATTCTAACTCAGTGATTCCAGGCTGCAATTGCCAATGTAAGTAGGGCCTCCTCCCATTCATTTGTTCCGTCAACCAACGTCTTTATTTACCCATCATTTATAAAGTCCCAGGGATAAGAAGGATGAAAAATTTCTGGATGTGCTCACAGAGTTGGGCAATGGGCAAAAGTTACCCCACAGATACACATATGGATGGTACCAAATAAGTCAGCTGTCTCTTTGAGCTGTCATTCTTAGGTTGAGTGTCCATGTAATTTATTCCAGACCAGGGCACTTTTGAGAGTGAAAGGGGATGCTATTAATAGTTTCAATGGCGTGACACATGTAAATTTGCACAGTCCTGGGTCACCATGTGCTCAGGGCCTTAGAAAGCTGTAGTTCTATCCAGACTTTCTTTTTCAATTCAAATGAACATTTATCAAGCCCATATTAAATGGGACATGGTTAAGAGCTGTCCCTCCCCATCTATGTACAATCCCCTCCACCCTGCTGTTTCTCCTTAGTCCACTCATTTTCTACAGTGATGCAATCCATAATCACACAGTCCAATAGTGTAATGGCAGGCTTGTTCAGAAGTTCAGAATCTTTTTAGACAGTGATGGATAGCAGAGTGATCGTCACAGCTAATGGCGAAACAATAATGTTTCATTTTACACAAGCTCTGAGAAGGACTTCCCATGGAGGTGCTGCTCTGGCCTGGTGCTCCACAGTCATAATAAATAGCAGTGACACCTGGAGCATAAATGTCACTCAAAAAACTCTTCATATAAGTTGAATTGGAATCAACTGTGGCCTCTGGCTTCTTCCACAAAGCTGATAGTGTTTGACTCCTTATCAATAGACAATTCAAAAGCCTGTGTGTTCTCCAAATACCTCCAGTGGTCGACTCCAGGTCAGTGGTCAAGTCTAGGTCAGCGATCAGTTCCGGGTGTAGTATGGGAAAATTCCCAGCCAGGAAGAACCAGGCAGAGGGGACCAGGGCCTTGCGGAGCACGGTGCCAGTGGAGAGTGCAAGAGGCTCGCCAAAGCAAGCAGGCAGGTCCTTGTTGTGAACCAGGATTTCTAATCTTCTCGTCCCTCTTTACACCTTCCCTTCCCTGCTTGCATAGATCCTCAAACGTCCTGTTGCATTACATCGAGAGCCCATCACAGAAGAGTGATTCTTTCTGCCCAGTGGGAGATAGCACCAGTCATTGCATAATCCATCCCAACGCTCAGAGCCCCTGAGTAGCTGCTCTGGAGGTGGATGGAAATAACCCGCCATTTCAGTTTCTATAACCCATACAGGAGTAAGAATGTTATTTTTAAGGCGCAGTAATTTAAAAGCTCTTGCAGGCCGCAGGGGGAAATGTCTTCAGCACTTTAGGGAAACAAAGTGGGTTCTGTCTTTTCTTTTGCAGCCAGTGTCCAGAATGAGTTCTTCCTTTGTAATAACAGGAAAGAGTTCACTGCTTACTGGCATCCATAGTTTTAACTGGTACTAAACATAGCCAACTTAGAGACTTTCAAACTGTAGGAATTCAGGGCACCTTCCTGCTTTGTGGTCTATGCAGTAGATGGACATAATATCCTTAATGCCACCTTGCTTTTGGCGATCAAGATGATGTCTTTTTTTCCAAATGGCCCAGAGCATTGTCAGGTACACACAGTGAGTTTTCCTTAGTTTGGATTCCCCCTAAAACAGACCCCAAGGCAAGGATTTTGATGCTAGTAGTTTATTCAGGGTCATAGTGAGGGAATGAATAAGGGAAAAGGGAAGGGTGGAGAGCCAATAAGACAGATGCTAATCCGCCAATTTCTGTTGTCAGCACTTGGGGCTTAATCAGCCCAGGCCTCTCTGAGAGTGAGCCGGGAGGTGCCTCCAAACTGTCCCACTGAGGGAGAGTTGGGATATTTATACACCAGTTCTTATCCCTCAGTGTCTGAGGGCTGTTCAGGGTATCAGCACTCCTACACTTCTGGCCTGTCTTAGAGCAGACCAACAGCACCCACTTCCAAGGTCAGAGAGTGTCCTCCAACAGGGATACATGGGCAGTCCTCCAGAGAGGCAAAGAACATAGGGGCAGGGCACTGACAGCTTCTGCCCCAGAAGTCAAAGTCAGATTCATAAATGAGCTGCATGTTCCATACTTAAAATACGCAATGTGGTCTTTTGAAAGACCCGTTTTCGCCTTGCAGGATCTGTTTGCCCTAATGGAAAAGTAGCAAGAAACCCAGCTGTAGCTGTAGGCTGTAGAGCAAAAGCTAATTGGAATTGAAGCCTTCACCATTTGTAATTCCCAACCTATAACTGTACCCACAATAAATGAGGTCACCCGCTCCCTGTAGAGTCAGCACAAGTCTGGGCAGAAGATGACGCCATTGACACTCAGCTGAAAACTGAGACAGCAGCGTTGGCAAGACACAGCAAAGAACAGGGGATCAGACTCCATCATCTGTATGTAGACAATGTAGACGGCAGTGTTAAATACCCTCGATGACCATGACCATGAAATCCAGGGAGTTAAAGATGCCCAGCAGATTACCAGTGCCCATATTGGAGCTCTTGCAGAAAAACAAGAAGGCTCACAGATGTTCTAATTCTTCTTCTGAAAAAGAGAAAACACTTTTTTCTTTTTGTTCATAAAAATAATATATACTTTTGATAATTGTAAAAAACTTAGAAAATAAGTAAAATGAAAAGAAGAGACAGATCAACTATAACTCCATGTTTCAATCTTTTACAAATATATAAACAAAATAGATAAACCCATGTAAATAAAATTCATATCTTTTATAATATAATCACATGTTGGAAACGGTGGGATCCCTCTACATATATGATTTGGTGTCTGTTTTTCATATAGTGTATCATGGGCTGTGTGATTCTGTATGTCACTGACAACTCTTCAAAATGTTTCTGTTATCTGAATTATATTCCATCACCTGGATATGCCATAAACCATTTGGCCATTCTTCTGTGAATGTGTGGTATACGTGTTTGTGCTGACCACTTGACCTCTGGGTATTTTAGCAGAATGTACTCTTGGGTATGGGATTATAGGGTTAAAAGGGACTGAGACCAGAAGTCTGGGGACAGGGTTAAGGGGATGCATCGTACCAGCGGTCCCTGGTGGAAATCTGTGACATACGATTTGTCTATGGCTGTGGAGTTGTAGGCCAGGCCTGCCAACATACAGATCAGAGTCCCTGAGCTCGCAGGAACCCTAGAGATAACCTCCTCCCACACCCTATTTGTTGTTTTTCAGATAAGGAAACTGAGTTGCAAAGATTTGCCAGACATGGCCAGGCCATCAGGTTCTGGACTTGGGTTGTTTTTAGAAATTAAATTACATCATGACACAGAAAATGGAATGGCCAGACAGCTGGTTGGCCAGCCACAAGGGAGGCTGTGTTCTTCTGGAGCTTGGGAGCCTGAAAGAGCACCTCCTTCCCCATCAGCTGACTATACATAATAGGATAAAATATCTCTTCCTACATTTGGAAGAGCCACAAGGTTTGGTGAAGTGCCTAGGAACAAAAATAAACCAGAAGAAACATAGTCTGTTGAATCAGAGCAAGTCAATGAAACTCAAACTGGGAAAGGCAGAGCACTTTTGAGAAGGCGAAGCTCTTGCCTTGTTTGCTGAATGGAGACCGGGGTTCTAGGTATTTTGCAGACATTGTCAGAGTCCTGCTCATATTCTCTCAGCACGTACCATTCCCAGATATGTCAACCACTTCCTACTGCAAGCCCCTGAGATGTTTTGCCTGACGGCTTTCACCGGCTAAAGGAGCCTTGCTCAGGCCTATCTGACCAATATCTTCTGGAGCAACCCTCACCAATGACCAATGGGAGTCAGTGTTTAAATATCCCTGGTCTCTGGGCACCTGGGTGGCTCAATCAGTTGTGTCCAACTTTGACTCAGGTCATGATCTTGTGGTTCGTGGGTTCTGTTCGTGGGTTCGTGTGGTTCGTCAGGCTCTGTGCTGACCTCTAAGACCCTGGAGGCTGCTTTGGATTCCGTGTCTCCCTCTCTCTCTGTCCCTTCCCACTCACATTCTGTCTGTCTCTCTCTTAAAAATAAATAAACATTAAAAAAAAATCAAATATCCCTGTTCCCTTGCCCCTAGGGAGCACATCTTTGTTCTATGCCGTCTTACCAGGTTCCCAGTGGGAGTGGGTCCCAAATGCCCATAGGAATGACCTGCTCTTATCACACCATACACTGGTTTACTTTCCTTCCCTTTCTCACTTTCCTACACCCCTCCTGGTTCTGGCATCACTCACAACTCAAATCCTTATATCATTGTCTGCTTCTAGGGAGCCCAACCTAAGACACAATAGGGCCCTCTCAGAATTAATTATAGGAAACCCCAAAAAGGGAAACCTCAGTTAGTGGAGTAGACACAAATGGATACCGATGTTAGAATTAGCGATAAGGATGTTAAAACCATTATTATAACCGTATTTTCAAAAAGATAGAGGAAAGATGGAACCTATTAAGGTGAGACATGGAAGATATTGCACCCAAGATACACATGGATGATGGATGCAGTGGAGGAAGATCCCAGGCTGACAAGCAGAAGCCAAATTATTATAGTTAGGATTAGGTTCAGATACATAAAGCAGGGTGTGTGTGTGCGGAGGGAGGCATGGGTAATTAGCAGTACCTTAAACGAGAGAAGCTTATTCCTCTATCATGTAAAAGAAATCTGGAGGTAGGCAGTGCATAGCTTAAAGGGCAGCTCCACTGTGTCATCAGAGATCCAGTCTCCTCTTCAGCCCTACTATCATTTGTGCGTATACTTTCATCCTCAAAGTCATCTCCTAGTCCAAAGTGGCAGCTAGAGCTCCAGCCATTACATCCCCATTTCAGGCAGCACAAAGAAGGAAGAACAGAAGACCAAAAAGTGACCCTGCCTAGCAGTTAATTCCATTGAAGGAGTCTGGAAATCCTACAGAACTGTTCCACTTAGATCCTTTTTCACGTGGCAGCCTTTGGCTGCAAGGCTTAGAAATATACTGTCTTAGCTGGATGCATTGGTAAAATCAGAGTTGTGTTACTAAGTAGAGAGGGGAGAATGGCTATTGGCTCAGGTGGCCAGCAATCTCTGACTTACCAAGGCTTATAAGATGTTTGGTTTGAGGGCTGGAATGAGAAGAGCAGAAAACAGAAGTTAGTTGAATTTATGTTTTCAGAATAATTGAACCAATTAGATTTTCACTTTGGATCTACCTCACACATGCAAAACACAGTCAATCCAGACAAAAACAAAATTTTAAAAGCTCTGTATCAGCTATCATGGCTGCATAACAAACAACTACTGATTTTAGTGGCTGAAAAACTTTTTAAAAATCATTATTTCTCACAATTTTATGGGTTCACCAGGCTCTCACCTAGAGTCATGTATTCAGCTGCAGTCATTTGGCAGCTCTATTGGGTCTGGAGAGTCTAAGATGGCCAGGACCTTATGGCTATCATCTGAGTGCCTCTCCACATGGTCTCTCATCATTCAGTTATCCACCTCAGGTGGTCTCACATTGTGCTGGGAGCATTCTAAGACTAGGAAGGTAGAAGCTGGAAGGCCTCTTGAGACCAAGGCTCCAGAACTTGCATTATGTTACTTCTGTTGCCTCCCATTAGCCAAAGCAAGTCACAGGCAAGACCAGATTTAAGAGATGAGAAATAGACTTCATCTTTTGATGGGGATGCTGCAAAGCCATTGTTAAAGGGCCAGAGACAGAAGGAGATGTGATTCATTGGGACCCAGACTGTTAACAATCTACATAGACTCTCTAAAGAAAGTTTACTGCCTGGAGAGCTCTAGGAATGAAGCCTTCCTCATTCTGGGATCTTTGGATCTTACAACCTCAAACCTACTCCCTTCTTGTTTGTTCTAAAGGAAAATATGCTAATACATAAATAAGCCCTGGCCACCTAAACAGAACTCTCAGCTGAGGGAGAGGCCAAAAGAAAGAGACCAATACATACCCTAGCTGAGGAAATCAGTATCAACTATCTTGAAAAATCCATTCCTTATTCTTAGGTATGTACAGTTAACAAAGGACTATAAAAATATTTTTAAAATTTGAATAATGAAAAAGAAAGTAAAGAAAGAAAGCCAAAGGAACAATAATCCCAGAAGGAATGGAGATAAATCAGAACACAGAAGAAAGCATGATCGAATAAACAAAAAAACCTTAAGTGACTTCAAAGAGATTTGAGAAGCTATTACATTTATAAAACAAGAACAGAATACTGTGTGTGTGTGTGGAGGGGACAGCACAAGAAAAATCTTTGGAAGCATAATGCCAGTTTTAAAAAAATCAATAGAGAACTTAGGAGGAGAAAAGGAAATCACCTAGAAAATGGAACAAAATCAAAGAAATGGAAAATAGAAGAGATAATAAATATAGAAAACACTCTATTGGATTTAACTTCTAAGTAATAGGAGGTCACTGAAGAGAGAATTTGGAAACCCCTGGAAGAAAGTTATTAAAGAAATATGGACAACATTTTCTACAAAGATTTAAGTCCTTGGTTTGAGAGAGCCTTCTGAGTTCTTGCTATAATAAGTGTTTTAAAAAGAACCAAGTCTTGAAGTACCAAGGTGAAACTTTAGAACATCATGGAGCTTAAGAAACAGCAGGGCATCGATAAAGGAACAAGATTAAGTCATCAGACTTATTATCAGACATGAAAAGGCTTAGAAATCTTGTCTTTCAAGTATCCTTTCTGCAGGAAGAAGGTGTGATATATATGACACAGTGGAATTCCCTCAGACATGCTGTAAAAAGAAACTCTAGCATATCAACTGTTTAACCAGCCTAAACGCAATCAGTTCACATTAGATCAAAAGCTCAGTGGGCTTTTACAAGAGTGTTTTTAAGAAGCATGGAATAAATTTCACACAATAGGAAAAAGGAATAAGAAGGTCAATAACATTAGTCATGTAGCAAAGAAAGCATATGTTTCTTCTTTCAATAGCAACTAAAGAACCAATTAGAAACACTAGAAAATAAATATACAAGTGAAGCAAAGGAAAATGTGGTATAATTTTGAGGCATTGATAATGTCAGTGTAGCAGACTTAGTGGCTTGCATTAATGGCCCATTTAAGGGCTGACCTATATCCACACTTTATGTAGCCTCCCTACCAACACCCCAACTCTGGGTCACAGGACATGATTTAGCTAATAGCCCAGTAGCAATTGAACCAAGAGGGAAACATGAAAAGACACTTTCAGCTCTCTCTCTTGAAGCCCTGCCACCACCATGAGTTACAAACACGGATTCACCTGTTAGAAGGATATGAGAAATACATAGAGGGAAACTAAGTCATCAAAGCCAAGGCAATTCTAGATCAATCTGTCCCAGCCTAATCCAGCAGCCAAAAACAGCCATGGGAGTGAGTCCATGGAAGATCAGTCAAGCCCAGTCAGATGAGCAGAACCACTCAGCTGACCTACAGCCTCATAAGAAATAATAGGTCATTTTTGTTTTTAAAGGACTAAGTTTAGGGGTGATTTATTATGCAGCAATGGCTAACTGATACAGAAGTAAAAGAGAATTTATTTGACTTAGATACTAAGAATATTCTTTTTCAAATGATAAAGGGGGTATGACAACATCCTTGTCAAGAAAATGTCTTTCTGTCCATCCCACTTGACTCAACCAGGAACAATATGTATATCATCACAATAATGTAAACTTTGTGTCTTGGATTTCAACATTTAGGAATAATTTAAAACCCAGAAGACTTCATGGGGGTTATAGAACAGAATGTAACTCTTATTGATCTAAGGAATGAAAAGTATAGCTGAAAATGACTGGGATGAGAAAGAGGGGCTGGAGAAGAAGGGAGAGTAAGCATAGTAGCCTCAATATATTCATTTTACTTGGTAGAAGCAAGAACTATTGACAGAAGTTGATAGAACAGAAACCAGAGGTTTAAGTATATTATTTAAATTTGCAAAGGAAACCAGCGATGAAAAAGAGGTAGAGAAGCTGGAATAAATGAACACCACCCGCTTTCTGTCCCTCTAGCATGAGAAGTTGATTTTTTTTAAAAAAACTGAGATATAAAATACATACAGTAGTGTGTATGAAGTGCACTAATCTTAAGTGAACAGCTTGATGAATTTTTATGTGTGTTGCAGTAACTACCCAGCTTGAGATCTAGAACATTGTCAGCACCCCCAGGAAGTTCCCTCATGCTTCTATCCAACCTACACCCCCTTGAAATAGCCTCTTCTGATTTCTGTCACCATTCATCAGTTTTTCCTGCTCTTGAACTTCAAATATTTGAAAACATAAAGTATATACTCTTGTGCTTGTCCTCTTTTATTCAACATGAGATTCATTTATGTTGCTGCATGCATCAGTTTATTCTTTGTATTGCAGTGCAGTATTCCATTGTATGGCTATACCAGAGTATATCCTCGTCAGTTTCCAGTTTGGGGCTCTTGCGAAAAAATTGCTGTGAAAATTCTTCTGTTTGTCTTGATGTAGATCTCATTCCTTTTTTTTTTTTTTTTTGGAAGTATAAGTAAGAGTGTTATATTAGTTTCAGGTGTACAATATAATAATTCAACAATTCTATACATTACTCTGCTCATCACAGTAAATTTACTGTTAATCCCCTTGACCTATTTATTACTTATTAATGTTTATTTTATTTTTGAGAGAGAGAGAAAGAATGAGCAGGAGAGGGGCAGAGAGGGAGACAGAGGATCCAAAGCAGGCTCCATGCTGACAGCAGAGAGCCTGATCCTGATGCAGGGCTTGAACTCATGAACTGGTAGATCATGACCTGAGCTGGTTAGACGCTTAACCGACTGAGCCACCCAGGCACCACCCCCTTCACCTATTTAACCCATCCCCTACACCCCACCTCCCCCTCTGGCAACCACCAGTTTTTTTCTCTGTAGTTAAGAGTTGTTTTTTTGGTCTCTTTTTTATTTGTTTCTTTGTTTTGTTTCCTAAATTCCACATGTAAGTGAAATCATATGGTATTTGTCTTTTTCTGACTGATTTATTTCACTTAGCATTATACTCTCTGTCTCTGTTCCTGTCATCGCAAATGGCAAGATTTCATTCTTTTTTATGGCTGAGTACTATTCCATTACTATTAATGGAACACACACACACACACACACACACACACACAGCACATCTTCTTTATCCATTCATCAGTGGATGGACACTTAGGCTCTTTCCATAGTTCGGCTATTGTAGATAATGTCGCTACAAACAGAGGGGAGCATACATCTTTTTGAATTAGTATTTTTATTTTCTTTGAGTAAATACCCAGTAGTGGGATTACTGGATCATATGTGAATTCTGTTTTTAATTTTTTTAAGAAATGCCGTTATGTTTTCCACAGTGGCTGCACCGCATTGCATTCTCTCCAGTATTGCATGAGGATTCCTTTTTTCTCCTCTTTACCAACACTTGTTATTTCTTGTCTTTTTGATTCCGGCCAGTAACTCTCATTCTTTTTCATTTTTTAAAAATAAGCTCTATGTCCAACATGGGGCTTGAACTCATGACCCAGAGATCAGGAGTTGCATGTGCCACCGACTGAGCCAACCAGGTGACCCCTGTAACTTTCATTAGCTCAGGTCTTTTTTACTTGCTGTTTCCTCTACCTGGACTACTTAGCCTCCTGATCTTTGCAAGCTGGTTCTCTCACCATTCAAGACTCAGCTGTCAAATGGAGGTGAAGGGGGATAGGCTAGGGATCATAACGCTTGGGACTATCTGGGCATCTCTCTCTTAGAGTTTCAGAGCCTCTCCACCTGGTTCCTTTTTGTGCGCCAGTTTGAGCTTCCTCGCAGCATGTCACATTTCAGGGCACTCTCTATGACAACTGAAAGCTTCAAGAGCTTTCCAGCAAACCAGGAAAACCTTATCACCTTTTATGACCTAGACTAGAAAATTACACAGCATTGCTTTTACTATGTTCTATGGATTACAAGCACGTCACTAATCCACCCAGATTTAAAGGTAAGGAAAACATATTCTACCTCTTGATAAGCGAGTTGGTAAGTCTAGATGAACATGTGAGATGGAAAATGTTGTGGCCAGTTTTGGAAAATATGCTCAATCATACTGCCTTATGTGGTTTTCTCCATAGTACTTTTTATTATTGGATATTATTTTTTTGCTTTTAATCAGCCATCTCCCTTTACTAGAATATGTGCCATAAAAGGACAGGAACCCTCTCTTTATTATTCTCTTCCCTATCACCAGTACTTGACTGGTATCAGCACATAGTAGGTGTTTAGCACATTTGTTGAATGAAATAATAAGGCTTTTGTAGCAGGGACCAATAGTTGCCTCAGGTTAATAAACCAAGTAACAGAAGTATAGGCACTTTATTTAAGGATGTGGACCTAACCACTCAAAGTACTAAAAATAGAAATAGGTAGGACCATGGATGAGAAGAAGGGGAAAAATAGTGGGGGAGAGGGGGGGAGGCAAACCATGAGAGACTCTGGAATGCCGAGAACAAACTGAGGGCAGATGGGGTTGGGGGGAGAGGAAGGGGGATGATGGGCATGGAGGAGCACAAGGGCACTTGTGGGGATGAGCACTGGGTGTTATATAGAAACCAACTTGACAATAAACTATTTTAAAAAAATAAAAATAGGTAAAGGGGTTGCCTTTGTGGAGACGAAATGGAGATGGATAGTTAGTGCTTTTCTGAGGCACTGTTGGGGAGATTTTCATTTTATTTTTATTAAAAAATTTTTTTAATGTTTATTTTTTATTTTTGAGAGAGAGACACAGACAGACAGAGAGAGAGAGAGACAGAGAGACAGAGCGGCAGCAGGGAAGGGGCAGAAAGAGAGGGAGACAGTGAAACCAAAGTAGGTTCCAGGCACTGAGCTGTCAACACAGAGCTGGATGCGGGGCTTGAACTCACAAACTGTGAGATCATGACCTGAGCCAAAGTTGGACACTCAACTAACTGGACCACCCAGCACCCCTGGGAGATTTTTTAAATCCATGTACTTTTATTTCTGACATTAAATTTTTGAAAAAATTAAAAACAATCATTGTAGAAAATATGGAAGAACTGGAAGAGAGCAAAAAGCTAACTTATGAAGGCTTTCTTATGGTATCATTATCTAGACAAAGCCGCTGTGAACATTTTGGTCTATTACCTTCTTGTTGCAAATAGATAGTTCTGAATCTTGCTTTTTTATTTTCCTTGCATTAACTATTGTGAGGATTGCTCTGGGCAGAAATGCTGCCTGGCGAAGGTATGTGACCTAAAGATTTTGTTACTTCTTATTTCCCCTACTTAGAGGTCTGCATAATTATACCCTTTGTCTTTTTTTCTCTCCAACCCAGACAATTGCATTTTACCTGCTCTTTCCCCACCCATTTTTCCATCTTGTTGAAGGACTTCATGAGTTCATCTCTGTCTCTGTCTCCTCAACCACAGGACAGAGGTGAGTCTTGGTTAGCTCTTACTACATAACAAACTAATCAAAACTTAGTGACTTAAAATAACCATTTTTTATCATTTTGCACGATTCTGTTGGTCAGGAATTTGGACAGGGCAAAGCCCTGTCTTCTGTGCTCTACATGACGTCTCCTGGGGCATAATGTCCATCATGTCTGATGCCTCAGCTGGGATCCCTGGCAAAGCAGGTAGGCTTTGATGTGAATGGTTTAATTGTGATCATATGCCTGGGTCTTCAGCTTAACTCTGGCCGCTAGGGTCTGGCTTCTCCATGTGGTCTCAGAGCTTTTCCTTCTCCACACGGTCTCTCCTGGGGCATAGCCATCCTTCGTGCGTGGCAGCTCCAGGCTCCCAGGAACTTGAGCCTAGAACTCCACCTGCATTCTGTGTAGGCTAAAGCAAGTCACAGGCTTAGTCCAGATTCCTCCGTTGGGTACAGATGCCTCCACTAGGAGGCATAGGTCACTGGGGGCCACCAATGTAACAGATTAACATTGAGTCAGATGGAATTCAAATCCTGGCTTTTTGGCTTGCTAACTATATTTCCTTGGCCTGATTTCTTCCTTCCTTCCTTCCTTCCTTCCTTCCTTCCTTCCTTCCTTCCTTTCTTTCTTTCTTTCTTTCTTTCTTTCTTTCTTTTTATTTTGAAGAGGGAAACATTTATTAAATGTAAACATTAAGTATAAAGGCAAATGAGCATTACTCCTTAATATTCTAAATTATAAAATAAATCAAGTTGACATAGAAGACAAGTTTCCCCTACTCCCATCTCCTAGGACTCATCACATTAATATACATACAGAAATAAAACCAACATCATCATTATGTATTTTTTTCTATTTTACCACTCTGCTGTTTTTTTAGCATTAGCCCTTCTCTTGGATTTTGAAATAAAGAGGCATTGTAACAAATATCAAATAATACCCACACACACACTCACACACAATAGTAGGTATGAAAACATTTCTATGGTTGAAGGGCTCTTGATATTCACCACTCAACAATTTCTAAGGCTACATTTAGAAAGGCTTTTAGGTTAACTATTGTGAACCCAAACACTGCAGTCCTGTACCATCCATCTTTTTTTTTTTTTTTATGTTTCCTGATTCATTGTTTTACTGCATATGCAGTCAAGAAAGTCTTCATTATCTCAAATCTTTTTTTTATTTTTTTAGTTTTTTTTTATTTACAAATAGTTTATTGTCAAATTAGTTTCCACATAACACTCAGTGCTCATCCCCAAAGTGCCCTCCTCCATGCCCATCCCCCCCTCCCCTCCCCATCCATCAGTCCTCAGTTTTTGTCAGCATTCAAGTCTCTCATGGTTTGCCTCTCTCCCTTTCCCCCACCATTTCACCCCTTCTTCTCCCTCTTGTTCCTCCGTCAAGTTCCTCCTAATCCTCCTATACGTGCAAACATATGATATTTGTCCTTCTCTGCCTGACTTATTTCGCTCAGCATAACACCCTCAAGGTCCATCCAAGTTGCTACACAAGGCCAGATTTCATTCTTTCTCATTGCCATGTAGTATTCCATGTACCATCCATCTTTAGAATCCAGGAAACAGACCAATATTTGAGCTACAGGCAGTTGAATCTATAAACAAACCTTCCAAAGGAGCTTAGTATGAGCAAGTACAATTCTCAAAATTAACCACATAACATTTTGTTTATTATGTACCTATGTATTTATTTTTATGGAAGTATAGTGAAAATACATTATTACATTAGTTTCAGGTGTACAGCATAGTGATTTGAGAACTCTTGTATGTTATTCTATGCGCACACAAGGGTAGCTACCATACCACACTATTGCAATATCATGGACTATATTCCCTATTCTGTATATTTCATTCTCTTGACTTAATCTTAAAAAAATCTTTTAATGTTTATTTGTTTTGAGAGAAAGAGAAATAGTGCAAGCAGGGGAGGTGCAGAGAGAGAGGGAAATCTGAGAATCTGAGACAGGCGCCAGGCTCTGAGCTGTGAGCAGAGCCCAACACAGGGGCTCGAACTCACGAGCTGTGAGATCATGACCTGAGCCGAAGTCAGACACTCAGCCAACTGAGCCACCCACGCACCCCTTGTTCCTTTTATAATTGGAAGCCTGTACCTCCCTCACCCCTTTTTGTCCATCTTCCCATCTATCTCCCCTCTGGCAACCACCAGTTTGTTTTCTCTGTTTATGAGTCTGTTTCTGCTTTGTTTGTTCATTTGCTTTGTTTTTCAGGTTCTACCTATAAGTGAAATCATACAGTATTTGTCTTTCTCTGTCTGACTTATTTCACCTAGGTCCAACTATGTTGTCACAAATGGCAAGATTTCATTCTTTTTAATATTCCTGTGTATGTGTGTGTACCACATCTTCTTTATCCATTCAACTATGGATGGACACTTGAGGGGCTTCCATATCTTGGCTATTGTAAATAATGCCGCAGTAAACATAGGGGTATATATACCTTTTTTTAATTGGTGCTTTTGTTTTCTTTGGGTCAATACTCAGTAGTGGAATTAGTGGATCATATGGTATTTCTATTTTTTTAATTGTTTGAGGAACCTCCATACTGTCTTCCACAGTGACTGCACCAAATTATATTCCTACCACAGTGCCTGAGGATCCCTTTCCTCCACACCTTACCAACGCTTGTCATTTCTTGTCTTTTTGATACTAGTTGTTTTGACAGGTGTAAGGTGGTATCTCATGTGGTTTTGATTTGTCTTTCTTTGATGCTGAGTGATACCAAGCAGCTTTTCATGTGTCTGTTGGCATTTGTTAATGGCAGTTTATTTTGGTTTTGTATCCCTTGCCTGAGGAGACATATCTAGAAAAATATTGCTATGGTCCTTGGCCTAATTTCTTTTTTCTTTTTTTTTTTTAATATTTTTTTATTTATTTCTGAGAGAGACAGCGTGAACAGGGGAGGGTCAGAGAGAGAGGGAGTCACAGACTGAAACAGGCTCCAGGCTCTGAGCTGGCAGTCAACACAGAGCCCGACGCAGGGCTCGAACACACGAACCGTGAGATCATGACCTAAGCGAAAGTCGGACGCTTAACCGACTAAGCCACCCAGGCGCCCCGGTCCTTGGCCTAATTTCTTAACCTCTCGGAGCCACCATATCTTTGCTCATCTACAAAAGAATTAGCATATAATTCCACACCAGCAGTATCACTGTGTGCACTGAATAAGATCAGTAAGTGTCGTGCCTGATGCAGTCACTGCATGGCGCTTCATGGAAGGGACTTGAGCAGTGGAGAGATGTGCAGACCGGTCATGGGGTAGTTTTTGGCACCAAGGCAGCAGTTCTTGTGATGACTGTCACACAGATTGTTTGTCACCACTGGGTACATATATTGTGCCTATAGGATTTGTCCTCGGATGTTATCTAGACAGAAAGAATGAAGAAAAGCTAATTGCCTTCTGGAACAAGAATTTGTTGTTTAAGAGGGAATTGAGTCCCAGTGAAGAAGACACCTGGAAGTAAAGGCTATGACTGAATTATAGAATGTTCACATTTTAAAAACATAAACATAAAAAAATAAACTAAAAATTAGGAGGGAAATAAAAACACACTCATTATTTTTAAGAAAAAGGCTGTGCATGATGGACCCATGAGAAAATGAGCTCCTGGTAACCTGGCACCTTTGGGAGGGCTTTAGTTTTCCAAGAATCCAGAAGTTGGAGCCAATGTTATTTAAATCTCTAAATAAATAAATAAATAAGATCTCAGTGAAAAAATAGATATTATTGTATGGTTCGAAGAGTGAAGAGTTTCTTCTCTCTCTTCTTCCATTTTGAGTTACTTTTATTCACCAGCCTCTTGAGTCTATTTAAAATTTACTCTGTCTCTCTTACTAATATCCTCTGCCGAGTAACCCCTTGTTCTCTCCAAAGGGCATAGTTATCCACTCTCCCCTATGCAACAGAAGTCCCTTTAAGCCTGGTGTCCATAACTAGTTACCACTGTGCAGAACTCAGACCCCACGGAGGTCGCTTTAACTGTGAGGGCCCCCCTGCGAGGACTGCCTGGGGTTCCCTTGAACTGAGGAGATTTGTGAGCGAATGACCTTTAACCCAGTGAGACTCTCCTCCTGCAACGTCCATAATCCTCTTAGGTGTTAATATTTAGCCTTACCTTGTATTACCCAGGTGCCAGGGAATGCAGCTGCCCACAGCCCCTTCAGCAAAACCTGCTGAAAGGCTTCTCTTGCTTCTTTAACCTACTTGTTTCTGTTCCAGCAAGGGGTCAGTAGAAGTGACACCTGTTTTTCGGTAGAAGGAACACACTTTAAAAGTCAAAGGTCTGATGAAGGACACAGACACTGTTTCTCAGAGCTGCTCTCTGCCACCGTATAATTAGTCTGTTATTAAAGTGCCAGCGAGGATGATGATCGGTTCTCCTCTAACTTTATAGAGGGTGGATCCTGGCTTAGTAGGTCTGGAGTGAGACCTGAGTTTCTGCAGATCTAGGATGGGGTGCCTGGGTGGCTCAGTCGGCTAAGCATCCGACTTTGGCTCAGATCATGATCTCACGGTTCATGGGATAGAGCCCCACACTGGGTTCTGTGCTGACGGCTAGGTCAGAGCCTGGAGCCTGCTTCAGATTCTGTGTTTCCCTCTCCCCCTGACCCTCCCCACTCACGCTGTCTCTCTCTCTCTCTCAGAAATAAATAAAACATTTTAAAAAAAGAAAGAAAGAAAGAAAGATCTAGGATGCTTCCAGAGGATACTGAAGCTGATATGCTGATCTGGGGACCACACTTAGCAAGGAAATGCTACTAAGTAGCGAGGAAGGGAGGGGCTGGCTCCGGAAATCTTCCTGCAGTCCAGGAGGAGCAGAGAACAATTCCTGGTTTTTCCAGGCATTTCCTTGTAGCAAAGAGCCTGGGCTTTGGGGACTATTGGGTGGTCGTGGGCAAGTCAGTTCACCTAAAACTCAGTTTCCTCATTTGTAGAACAGACAGTGGAGGCAATACCTGCCTTCCTGAGTGGTCCTGGAGATTTTGTGATGCAGCGTGTGTGATGGCCTGGCAGAATGCCCGGCATGTTTAGGCTGTCCAGTGATGGTGCCAGGTCTCACTCTTGCAAGGATGGAACTGAGAGATGTGAGCAAGAGCCTGCTGTCTTCAGCTCTTCCATATTCAGGGTGAGGACTTGGCTTTGCTTTCATGTGCCCAGAGTTAATAAACAGGCCTGTTAGTGGGTGTGTGCCGCATGTTAAGACGGTGTCTCTGCTTTGATGGGTATGCTTGAATCACCCTAGGGCAGAATGAGGTAATGCTGTGGAATCATAATGCGAAGGCCTCTTTCTTATTAGCTGTCACACCCTCTGATGTTAAGGTGTCTTTCATAAACTTTTCTATTATTAAGTTAATGTGACACCTTTGTCACAGGCCTTTCTCACATGGCAGAAAGTAAAAACATTTCATAATTCCTATGGGTTCAAGTCCATTTTCTTGTCCTTATACACATGAAAGCATTTTCTTTGGGTCCATGTGCTCCATTCCTAACTCTGGCTTGCCCAGACTTCCTGATTAAGTAGCAATACTTGCAAATCCTTTAAAGGCTTATTCTGTTTGCTTGAACTTTTTAAATGACTTCAAAATAACTACAGACTGGGTCTGCTGACAAGCAGGAGATAGAACTCAGCTTTTCCCTCTGTGTGTTTCTGCCTGTTTTGACTGTTACTCTTGACACCTGTGTGTTGTCTGACTGTTACTGATGATTCAGCAGAAGCCACTACAAACAAAACCTGTTGTCTTGCGCCAGAGAACACCCTCTTGCTGGCCTGATTCTCTGGCAGTGATGACGACATCAGCCTGATTTGTGGAGATGAAATTTCTGGTTTTCTCTCTCAAGATGCCCTGGAAGGGTAGTAGCAACACCATGTATGGCTAAACTGTTAACTTATATCCCCAAATTTACTTCTCCTTCCTTAAAGCCCTCATTCATTTTATTATTTATTTATTTATGGACTTATTTTAATGTTTGTTTATTTTTGGGAGAGAGAGAGAGACAGTGTGAGCAGGGGAGGGGCAGAGAGAGAGGGGGATAGGACTAGTTCATTTTAAACTTTTCTCGTTCATAAAAGATGGTGTCTTAAACACAGTCATTTTCTCTTCATTTAGGCAAAATTATTAACCTGCAGTTGCTATAATTTCTAACTTAAGAGATCAAAAGTGAGTAGTGGGACATGTATAAAGTTAACAAAGAAAGAAAATAAATGGAGTTGGGTTGAATGGTGACTTGGGGAAGTCAGAGATGATGCCAAAATGGTTTATTTCAGCAGCAGTGGGTACATGTTCATCAACCTGATGATGACTTCAGAGACCTCCTACATTCAAGTTAAGATTTTTAACCTTAGGGGCACCTCAGTGGCTTGGTTGGTCCAGCGTCCAACTTCAGCTAACATAATCTTGTGGTTTGTGGGTTCGAGCCTCATGTTGGGCTTTGCGCTGACAGCACGGAGCCTGCTTGGGATTCCCTCTGCCCCTCTCTCTGTCCCTACCCTCAAAAATAAAGAAACATTTTTTTTTAAATCTTTAAAAAAAGATTTTTAACCTTAAAGCTTTTTAACTCTAATTAGTATATTAACTATGTCACATTTAGGAAACAAAGATAAGCCATGAGATAGGCTAATTAGTTGGAGGAAACTTTGATGAAGAAAAAGTGTGAAGATAAGCAGGAGGCATTTATATTTGTTTTTCCACCATAGATCACACATACTCAAGCCATGTTGATGAAATTTTCCCATTTTCAACCCTGGATATTTACATTTCAACCCTGGATATTTATACATATTTACATATGTATAAGGAGCTCTTCTCCTTCCTACAGAAATAATAATAAAATAAATACATAAACAAAGAGCTGTTTACTGAGGCAGCAAATGTTTATTAGGATACTGCCTAGCCTGTGCTGGCAGCGTGCTAAGTGCCAAAGGCTGCAAAGAAGACAGGCAAGTAGTGCTCATTCCAGATGTTATTATAGGACATTAGCTAAGAGATTTCTGGTTACAGAAACCAGAAAGCGATTCTAGCATATGTAAGCAAAAATGGTAATTTATTGGAAAGCTACTACTGGGAGAGTTAAACATTCAAGCCCTGGACAGGGCAAGCCAGGTGTTCATGTACTTTCCCCTTAGGGCTATGATGTCATTAAGGTGACTCAGTCCCAAAAAATACCAGCTCTCTGTCCCTCAGTTCAAGTTTCAAGTTTCTGGGGAGAGAACCTGATTGGCCCAGTTTGGGTGAGGTGTCAATCCCTGGTCCAGTCAATCATGGCCAGACTGGAAGGCTCATGTGGCTCAAACATGGCCAGGAGGACCTCCTGTATATTAAGCCTCCCTGAAAACTGGGAGATTTTATGAATGGAGCAGACCCTCTAGTTAGTTCTTCTATCATATAACCTTTACACTGAAATAGGCTCAGGGTTGGTATTCAAAATATTTGACAACTGCCATGGCCCAGGCAATGACTATGCAGAGCAGATGCTGGTCACAGCCCAGGAGCAGGGTCCAGGATGACCCCTGCTGGATCAAGCATTAACCCTGTAGTTACTGGATCATGGGGAGATGTGGGGCATCCTATGGGAGGGGCCAGAGTAGCCTTGAAGAGCTGGAGATTTGGAGAATTATCCTAGAAAGTTAGGTGCCCTAGAGTAGACTCTGAGATGTGTATTGATGTGGAAGTGATTTTTTTAAAGAAATGTTTCTAGGAAAAGACATTTAGTAAGTGAATGAAGGAGGACAGGGAAGGAAAGGAAGTCAAGCAAGGCTGCTGTACTAGTCAGGGTCCTCCAGAGGCACAGAATCAATAGGAGATATGTGTGTATATGTGTACATATATATATGTATATACACATATATATATCTGAAGTTATAAATTTATTATAAGGAATTGGTTCCCATGATTTTAGAGGCTGAAATGTACTGTGATGTACTGTCTGCACACTGGAGGCCCAGAAAAGCCAGTGGTGTAGTTCCAGTCCAATCTGAAGACCTGAGTGAGACCCAGGAGAACTAGCTGGATGACAATAGAAAGTGACAGTCACCTAAGGCATACTTTTCCTTAACTATAAAATAAAAGGTTTGAGGTAGATGATTTTACCTCCACTCTTCCCTAGATACCTTCTCTCCTAATAACTAAGAATTATCTTCATTGCATCTAGACTATTTCTAGATTTTGAGATCAGAGGTAAATAATACATGCAGTGGACACTTGGCTTTCTTTCTTTGTTTCTGGAATTGAATCTTACTTTCCTATTCACTGACCACTCTTTGAGAGAATCCCCCACATGTGTGGTCTTCATGAAAATAGTGGCAGCTTCCCAAAGGGCCCAGGCAGGCCCCGCTGGTCAGCCCCAACACAGGCAGAGGGCCTGAACATTCTGGATCACCCAGGCACTCTCTTCTGGAGTTTAGAATTTGGAGTGAGTGCCACCTGGAGGTGGAGATGGTTTGGCGGTCATTCCTTGCAGTAAGCCTCAGCGACCGACTGAGTACACTCTCCTGGATGTGATCTCTTCCTGAATCCCTGCTGCCCAGCGCCCTGGAGTCCCTGAGGCCACACCTTTCCCATGCCTGGCCACACCGACTTGATTCCCCTGATAACCTTCCCCTACGTTCCTAAAATGTGAAGTTAGTTTCTACTGTCTGTAGCCAAGAACCCTGAGAAAATACAACAGGCTTACACTACAAATAATATATTTCATAACTTTGAAAGGCCTTAGGTAGCAGGCCACTGTAATAGCACAAACAGCACGTCCTACTATTTTCACTCCTCTATCATTGAGGTCAAGAGTTGTTGACCTGTTTCTCTCCATCTCTAGAAGGTAAACACCTTGAAGTCTGGGACTATGGACTCTTCCACTGCAGTAGACTCATGTCTATCAGAAATTAGGATTTTAATAATGATAAAAATGAGTAAAAAGTAACATATTACAGTACAGACAAAAGAAAAATGGAAAATCAGTATGCATTTTTTTCTAAAACTCATTCTGAGATTTTATATACAAGTACCTGAACAGACAGCTGTGTTACTGGACTGATTTCCACCCCCCCCCCCAACTATTAATGAAAACACTCCTCCATTTGCCTGCTTCTTTGTCTAGCTCTTTATCCAGTAATCGTTTATTTACCCTGTTTCTAGGCATAAAGCTGAGTTTCCCATGACTATTCTTTTAGGTGATATTTATGTGCAATTTTTTTCTTTTGCTTCCTGTGGATAAAACATGTTACTGACCATAAGATCAGAATCTGAAGCAGCTAGAAATCAGTATCTTGAGTGGTCTTCCATTAATCCCTGCCCTCACCAGGACCCAACAAAAACATCTCAAACAGATAAAAATCTGTTTGCTTTGAAGACACACAACAAAGAAACTGTAAAAGAAGAAAGAAAGAAAGAAAGAAAGAAAGAAAGAAAGAAAGAAAGAAAGAAAGAAAGAAGCCAAATAGTGACACATGTGTGCCAAGAAAGAGAGAGGTTTCTGCTTATACTTTTTTAAATCATGAAAAATAAATTTATTACCCCAAGATTCTTGAATTAGAAATTCAAGTACCAATTATTCTATGAAATCAAAATGACAGCATCCTCCGAGAGACAGTTGCCTGGTAACTCAGACCAGAGGGTTATCTTTATATTCTTCTGGAATTATGTGTGTCTATTTTGGTTTTTCTGTTGAGCTCATTTCCTTCCCTATAATCCAAAAACTGAACAATTTAGGGGGAAAATTCCACTCATAAGAAAAACTCTTTTCCTCCAAAAGATATTTTTATTGAGGAGTACAGCTGTCTTCATGCCATTGAATTGTTCTATTTTGAGGATCATTGTGTGAACATAGAAGAAAAGAAAAAGAGGACAGGCCGCCTGGGTGGCTCAGTCAGTTAAGTGTCTGACTTCGGCTCGGGTCATGAGCTCACAGTTGGTGAGTTGGAGCCCCGTGTCGGGCTTTGTGCTATCAGCTCAGAGCCTGGAGCCTGCTTTGGATTCTGTATCTTCCTCTCTCTGCCCCTCATCTGCTCTCTCTCTCTTTCTCTCTCTCTCAAAAGTAAATAAAAACATTTAAAAAAAAAGAAGAAATGGAGGGGCGCCTGGGTGGCTCAGTCAGTTGAGCTTCCAACTTCAGCTCAGCTCATGATCTGACTGTTTGTGAGTTCAGGCCCTGCATTAGGCTCACTGCTGCCAGCATGAAGCCCACTTCAGATCCTCTGCTCCCTCCTCTCTCTGCCCCTCCCCCACTGGCTTGTGTGTGCTCTCTCTCTCTCTCTCTCTCTCTCTCAAAAAAGAAATGTTTAAAAAAAATGCATCAACATATGAGAAAATGAAAAATGTCAACGGAGGGGAGGTTTCAGATTGAAGTGTATGTATATTTGGATGCTGAAAGCCAGACACTAACTTTCTCAAAGAGAGTAAGTCAGCATCTCACAAGGGATCAAAGTATAATTTACCTAGTTGAGAAATGCTTTGTTTGTTCCAACCTCTTCACTGAAGCCAGGAGAGTTGTCCAGGTAGGCTGTTACTCACCAAGCTCAAAATCCCTGTGTCTACCCTCTTCTGAATTAGTTGTCCTTTCCCAGATCTTTTTCACCTTGCACTTCAGCGAAAGACGTTAGATAATCACATTATTTATGATTCTTTTGGTGATAAGCAAGAGAACCTGGATGACAGTCTTTATACAAAAGGGAAATTACTGGAATGATTTGGAGTACTCACAAAAGGCTAACCAAGTAGCCTGAAAATGGGCAGGAATGAAGATTTTGGAAGCTAAAAGGCACAGAAAGGTTGAGAAGGAGAAATAGGCTAGCAGAAGTCTGTAATGGAATAAATGAACCGCAAAGAGACGTTCTATCTTTGTATTACTCACTTAAGATTCATAATCCCAGGAGAGAGTGTCAAACTGGCTGAATTTAGATCTCATGCCTGGCCTGCTGTATCAAAGCAATGAGAGGGAGGGTCTAATGGAAGGAACTTCCACTGCAGTTTCCATGATGGCAGACCGTGTCCCTAGGCTCATTCCCATCAAGACTGCACACAGTGGGGGTGGGGGGTGGGGAGAAGGAAACTCTGGTGCTATCAGGAAGGGAGAATGCATGCTAGGAAGCCCAAAAATGTCTGATGCTCACCATTGTCTTGGATTGGGTTTTCAGAAGAAGAGACTGAGGCAGGGTTCTTTTTTAAGACACCCATTGAAGTTGTGCTTTCAGGAGAAACTTGGAAGAAGGTAAGGGAAGCAAACAGAGCAGGAGAAGTGGCTAAACAAAGATGAGGTTTCAGTTGAAGTCTAACTTAAGCCTGATCCCCCGTGGGGAGTTTTGGAGTGTGAATGATACCAGAGTTGTCCTCTTTGAGGCAAGGGGGTACGGCTTTTGTATCCCCATGTCAGTTAGTCACTGGCTGCATTATGCCAGGAGGGAAGATATAGCCTCCTGGGAGTCTCCCATTGGCTGAGAACAGTTCTCTTCTCCAGGGAAGGGCATATGTTTGAGCCATTAGCAGCAACACTTACAGTAGCTGACGTTGGGGCACCAGCACAATATAGGGGATCAGGGCAGGGCACCAACGGTGTCTACTGCTACCACAGTAATATGGGCAAGACACTTGGATTTGATTTACTAAGTCCAGGGTTTCCCATCTGTAGACTGGCACAAACACCCCAGGACTACCACTAATTCTGGGACAGGTCAGATGAAAGCATTTGATGATTTATTGTGTGGCTGTCTTATTAGGGACAGTCACGTCATTAACAGATACCAAGAGAGTAAGAATAGGTAAAGTTTCTTTAAAAGGACAAGATATGGAAGCTGACGGATATATTCAAAGGATACATCTAAGGGAAAGAGGATCACAAGAAGGAGATCACTGAAAAGAAAAAGAGAAATGGATGGACTTTCTAATGCATTTGAAGAAATGTACCAAACAAAATGAAGACATAACTGATTAATAAGATTTATAATATGAATAAACATTATTCACTGCATTGTGATTAACAATAATCAGTAAACAATATTTCTACATTTTAATGATCTAAATATAATATAAACTTAAATAAAAATTGTTAGAGATACAGATGTATCTCCACCCAGTTTGTGACAACAAACTGTCCTTCCCTCCCTCTCTCCCTCTCCCTCGTGTGCTTTCTCTCTCTTTCTTCCTCTCTGTCTCTATATATATTTAGAGGAGGAGGGCATTGAGGGAAGTGATAGAGTATATAAATTATGTATATATATGTGTGTGTATATATATAGAGAGAGAGAGAGTGAGAGAGAGAGAGAGGAGGAGGAGGAGGGTAGTGAGGGAAGTGGCCATCAGAGCTTGATCGCCATCTTTCATGATGGAAATGTGTGCTGGGAATATGCCTATTTGCTCTCTAATTCATACCTTCTTGGGCTCCTACTGCAAAGACTATTCCTGTGAGCTATGTTTCCCAGACCTTAATGACTGGCTTCCCGCTAAGTTCAACCAATGACGTGCCAAAAGATTGGAGGGTTCCCAAGGAGAAGCCAGGATATTTCTCTTTCCCATTCTCTCTGCTTTGGGCAACATCTCTGGGTTGTAGCTGCTTCTCCTCTATGTCCTTAGTTTCCTCTGAACATTCCCCAATACTGCAAGGCCATCCTACCTGTTTTGTTGCTTCCTGGGATGGCTTTAGTTAGCACTGTCTTCTTCCCCTAACCCACTGGCTCTGGAAGTGATAGTGGCTTCCTGCGGTTGCTAATCTTAGTTTTGTCCCCCTCCCCCTGGTTCTTTCCAGGTCTTCTAATCTAAGGTTTCTTCTCAACCTTAACACTATTGACATTTTGGGCTGGATGATTCTTTGTTGGGGGGGGGCTGTCCTGCTACATCCATGATTAGCAGCATCCATAGACTCTATCCATTAGATACCAGTAGCTTCTACCTACTTGTGACAACAGCATGTCTCCAGACATTGTCAGAACATCGCCAAATGTTCCCAGGGTGGGGTGGGGGCAAAATCACCCCCCTCAGTTGAGGATGAAAATTCCAACCCCTTTATAGCCACATCACATTTTCTATACTAAATAATCTGATAAAGGTTTTATTTTTCTAACTTGAAACTGCCTTATTCAGAAAGTGATAAACAGTATCTAAATAAAATAAATCATGAGGTGCCTGGGTGCCTCAGTCAGCTAAGTGGCCGACTTTGGCTCAGGTCATGATCCCACGGTTTGTGAGTTCGAGCCCCATGTGGGCTCTGTACTGACATCTCAGAGCCTGCAACCTGCTTTGGATTCTGTGTCTCCCTCTTTCTCTGCCCCTCCCTGGCTCATGCATGCTCTCTTTCTCTCAAAATGAATACATATTAAAAATTTTAAATATGATAAATCAAATATTAATGTAATAAACATATTGTTTAGAAATAGGCAACCAATAGAAGAATAAACAAAAGTATTGACCGCAGTTGGCTCTAGAGAGTAGGATTGGAGGGCAAGGAGGGGTAATTTTGAACTTTTTAATATTTTTAAAATTTATGTATATTTGGATGATTAAAATTAATACTAGGCAAGAGAACGTTAAAGACTCAGTCAATCTATTACTAGATAGAAAGTTCCAGAGAGAGGTTTAAATTCTTATTTTCAAAAGAAATTAAAGAAGTGCTTATTCTGATCTTTTGTTTCTAATCCTATTTAAACCATTTTCTCTTATATTTTACCCAGCAGGTAAGTGTGGCAGTCACTAGCTTAAATCATATATCTATTTCTGTTTCAGGGTAACTCCAGGCTGCCTCCTCTGTAAGGTTCTGGGTGGAGAACTGACTTACCTGGCTTTAATTACGTAGTGGTCCGAGAAGACAGGGGAAAACACTAGGTAAAGATTATATGAACACTGAAATAACATTAGTCTTTAGATCCTAAAGTTCTCCCCCTCCAAAAAACAGGAGGGGGGGGTGTTTCAGATCTTGCTTTGCTGATGTGTGTCAGTTTTCCTTATTTTACTAGGAAGACTTCCCCAAGTCTCTATCCACCCTCCCACACACTGTAATCTCCTCCCTCAGCTCTAACTCTTCCTCACCTCTCCCCACCATAGCAACTGAAACAGTCTTGGGATTGAATTGTTGATTTACTTGATTGACTAGTTGTGATTGCATTCCAGTCGTTTTGGAAATGCATCAATCTGATATATAACCACATAAAAGAAGACGATTTTCAACACTCCGAAACATAAAAAGTTGGAAATGTGTGTATGTCCATGTATATATATACATAGATTGTGACAAATGTGACATGTATATTTTTATACTGATATTTATGTATTAAATTCATATACATATGTTTTAGCATATACATTAATATCACTGTATATTTATTTACATCTAAATAGCTTTTTTCTCACATAAAATAATAAATGCTAATAAGGAAAAGCCAGATAATACAAAGAATATTCTAAAAAAGTAAAAGCAGCTAATATTCCTACATCCAATGGTAAGTACTATAGGAGTCAGAATTAATTTCAGCTGCAGTTATCAGGGGGAAGAATATTAAAAATAATAGCAACTGAAACAAAGTTATCTAAGTTATATATTTATCTAATATATCCAGAAACAGCCTGGTGGCCTGTATCTGGTGGCTCTAAAATCATCATGACACAACTATTTATAGCTTTCTACTTCACCATTCTTAGGGTGTGGCCCTCATTCTCAAGGTCCAAGATAGCTACCAGGGTTCTAGCCTTATTTCATATTCCAGGTAGCAGATTGAAGAAAGGGTATAAGAAGGGAGCAAAGGGCACATGACAGCTGTCTTTTAAGTTGGTTTCCTCAGAAGCACACATTACTTTTTATAACTCTTTGGCCAAAACTTAGTCACAGTCACAACAGTTACCAGGAAAGACATGAAATACAGAATGTTTAGCTA
The DNA here is from genome assembly GCF_003009895.1 of Hyaena hyaena. Taxonomy (NCBI): domain Eukaryota; kingdom Metazoa; phylum Chordata; class Mammalia; order Carnivora; family Hyaenidae; genus Hyaena; species Hyaena hyaena. Next base: position 1,325,927 of record NW_024080980.1, read on the forward strand.
GGCACTACAATGACATCAATGAGATTGGCAAAATAAATATCTCTAAAAATCCATTTCTACATGAAAGTAATGAGAACACAGGCAAAAATTGTCAACATATTTTTCAGAATGCTGGATATAAATCAAAGACGTGCACTAATCCAAGAAGCATTTATCCAAGAAAAGTTGCTAAATCAAGGTAAGAAAAATGAACTTTGGGGCATTTTATTTTACCCTACTTACATCTCCCTCTTCCCACTTGAAGAAACTAAGATCACTGATAAAGGTAACACATAGGTATATATAAAAGGCTGTACAAATGTAACTTTTGTTTGAAGCCCTTTTCTCCTGCCATCTAATTTAAAAGACAACTGCATAAAGCAATACTTATAAATATGGGTCATTGGGCATGTAATGTAAAACAAGGTACTTTCTATGTCAATAATAGCACAGGACAGGAGGGAGGGAATGGACTTATGCAAAAGGAAAGTTTCTTTATACTACTGAAATTAAGTTGCACTAGTACAAACTAGATTATTTGAAGTTTAGATGTTACTTTTAGTCTCCAAGGCAACCACTAATAAAATGACTAAAAATATATATATACACTAAAACAAAGCTACAAGGGAATAAAAATGGTCCAATAAAAAATAATTTAATGCAAGATCAGGCAATAATGGAGGAATAAACAAAAAATACATGACAAATAGGAAACAAACAGCAAAATGGCAGATATAAATTCTATCTTACTAGTAATTTCATTAAACATAAATGGTTTAAATACTCCAATCAAAGGCAGATATTGGCAGAATGGATTTTTTTAAAAAAGGATCCAACTATGTTGTATCTGAAAGAGGCACTTTAGATTCAAAGACTCAAATGGGTTGAAAGCAAAAGAGTGGGAAAAGATATACCATGCTATGAGTAACCAAAAGAAAGCTGCAAAGGCTATACTCATATCAGACAAAATGGACTTTAAGATAAAAATTGTTACCGGAAATGAGGAAAGGCACTTTCTAATGATCAATCCCTCAAGGAGACCTAGTGATATAGTCACCTTACAACATAGCCAAAAAGTAAATGAACCAAAAACTTGACAGAATTGAAGGGGAAAGAAAGACAATAATAGTCAACAATAATAGTTGGAGACTTTCAATAATGCATAAAACAACTAGACAGAAGATCAACAAGAAAATAGAAGACTTAAGGTCAAAAATAAAAGTAAAAGAGTTAACACTATAAACCAACTAGGCCTAATAGACAACTATAGAACACCCCATCCAACAACAACAGTATGCAAATTCTTCTCAAGTGCACATGGACCATTCCCCAGGATAAAACATATGGTAAGCCATAAAACATGTCTCAAAAATTTTAAAGGATTGACGTCATACAATGTGTCTTCTCCAACTACAATGTAATGAAATTAAATTCAACAGAAGAACTTTTGTGGAATTCACAAATATGTGGAAATTAAACAACATAAATAAAGGGTCAAAGAAGAAGTTGCTAGTGAAATTAGAAAATACTTTGAGATGAATGAAAATGAAAGCACAATATCCTAAAACTTATATGATTCAGATAAAGCAGTGCTCATAGAGAAACTTACAGCTCTAAGTGTCTACATTTTTAAAAAGGAAAGATATCAAATCTATTTTGTATCCTTCTATCTTATGAAACTAGAAAAAGAAGTGCAAATTATACCCAAAGCATGTAGAAGGAGGGAAATAATAAGACTCAAAGCAGAAATAAGTGTAATACAGAATAGAAAAATAACACGTAAAATCTCCAAAAAAAAAAAGTTGGTTTTTGAAAAGACAAACAAAATCAACAATTCTTTAGACTAAGAAAAGAAGAGAAGACTCAGATTACTAAAATCAGGAATAAAAGAGAGGGCATTACTACAGACCTGACATAAAAGTATTGGAGATTCTATGGACAATTGTATCCAACAAATTAGGTAACCTAGATGAAATTGAAAAATTCCTAGAAAGACACTGTTGAAATTAGCTATAGAAGAAATGGGAAATCTGAAGAGAACTCTAACAATATAGTTCTATTGGGGTTGAATTAGTAATTTGGACACCAATGTGCCAAGTTAAACATCAGAATACCTTTTACCAAGGAAGAAGAAAAGAAAGATTGTAAGGGGCTCATATGAATCTGTGCCACAGCCACTATTAACACTTGGGTGCCCTTCTGAGAGTAACATAATTTATCACATGGACCATTTGATAGCTTAGTCAATTAGTTTTATTGGAAATTAAAAGCATAAGAACATTTCAAAGAAAATAGGAGTCACTAAGTTTATTACCTTGACAGATTGGTGATTTGTGTATCTAGAGAAAATTGGGGTTTTACCCCCCTTTTCAAAAGGGTCATATGAAAGCTTTCTCTGAAAAAGCTCATCTAATAGATAAAACTAAAACTAAACTCACTAAGTGTGGACTTTCTGATTAAATCATTCCACGTGTTGTAGATCAAAGCTAATGCATATAGTTATTAGGTCTAACCATATGAAATGGTCAAATTTGTAGGGCAAAAATGTGAACATCTGCAGTTTTTCACAGTTCAACCTAATACATCACACCTTAGGTCACAGCATTTTAAAGTAATTTATAGACATCCTGACAGAATGTCTTAGGAAGTGTAGAACACCATTATACATATAAAATTTTACATCTATAAAAGATGTCCTATTTATGAAGTTGTACTTATAAAGCTTCATTCAGGGGTTCAGTTTGTCATTAGACTTATAGAATCACAGAGATTTTACTGATAATGTGGCCAGCAGTCAATAATCCCCCTACCAAGAGTTCTTTCCCCTCCCAGTTTCCCTGGATTATGTCCATAGCGATTTTAATCTTTCACAGAGACCTAGGAAGAACTGAAAGTAGCATAGGGAGAAAAGACAATCAAGTTTATGAAATAAAAGAGTTTTTGATACTTGAGGTCAGTAGGTTTTAGTCAGACACTGGCTCTGACGTTTCAGGATAAAATATACAATATATGATTTGTAATAGATATTTCCCTTTTTAAAAATATATATTGAGGTAATGGGGCACCCGGGTGGCTTAGTCGGTTAAGCATCCGACTTTCGCTCAGGTCATGATCTAACGGTTCGTGGGTTCGAGCCCCGCGTCGGGCTCTGTGCTGACTGCCAGCTCAGAGCCTGGAGCCTGTTTCAGAGTCTGTTACTCCCTCTCTCTCTGACCCTCCCCTGCTCATGCTGTCTCTCTCTCTCTCCTAGAAATAAATAAAACATTTAAAATATATATATATATATTGAGGTAAAATTTCCACTATATAAAATTAACTATTTTAAAGTGAAAAATTCAGTGGCATTTAGTACATTCATGATATTGCACAACCACTCTAAATTTCCATCACTCTAAAGTAAAACCTTTTGTCCACCAAGTGCACTACCTGGTCTCCTCTCCCCCATGCTCTATCCCCAGTTCCTGGAAACCACCAATCTGCATTCTGTTTCTGTGAATTTATCTATTCTTGATATTTACAAAAAATAGAATCATATAATATGTGACCATTTGTATCTGGCTTCGTTCACTTAGCATAGTGGGTTGTGGTCATCCATCCATGTTGTAACATGTATCAGCCTCCATTTCTTTTTATGGCTGAGTGATATTTCATTGTGGGTATGCACTAAAACGTGTTTCTCTGTTCATCTGCTGATGGGCATTTGGGCTGTTTCCACTTTCTGGCTATCACGAATAGTGCTGCTATAAGTGGGTACATGTTTCATGTACCTGTTTCAGTGCCTGTTTTCAATTCTTTGGGGTCTATACCTAGGAGTAAAATTTCTATATTTAATGTTTTTGAGGAATGGGACCGTTTTCCACAAGGACTGAGCTATTTTGCATTCCTACCACAAAGTTCAAGTACAAAGTTCCAATTTCTCTATATCCTTGCTGACACTTGTTATTTTCTGTTTGTTGTTGTTTTGTTATAGTTATCCTCGTGGATAGGAAGTGGTGCTTTGTTATGGTTTTTGATGTGTATCTAATGATGTTGAACATCATTTTGTGTGTTTCTTGGTTTTTTGTACATCTTTCTTGGAGAAATGTCTAAGTCCTTTGCCCATTTTAAAATTGGGTTGTTTGTCTTTCTAATTTTGAATCATAAGAGTTCTTCATATATTCTAAATACTAGCCCCTTATCACACAATATTTCCTCCCATTCTCTAGGTTTTCTTTTCATTATCTTGATAATGTCCTTTGAGGCACAGAAGTTTTTTATTTTGGTGAAGTCCAAATTACCTAATTTGTTGCTGGTGCCGGTGCCTTTGGTGTCATATTTAAGAATCTGTTGTCAAATCTCAGGTCACAGAGATTTACCCCTTTCTTTTCTTGTGAGGGTTTTATGGTTTTAGCTCTTACATTTAGGTCATAGATCCATTTGGAGTTAACTTTTTTAAGGATTTAAAAACAAATTTTTAATGTTTATTTTTGAGAGAAAGTGGGGGAAGGGCAGCAAGAGAGAGAGACACACACAGGCTCCAGGCTCTGAGCTGTCAGCATAGAGCCCAACATGGGGACTGAACTCACAAACTGCGAGATCATGACCTGAGCCAAAGTCAGACGCTTAACTGGCTGAGCCACCCAGGCATCCCTGGAGTTAATTTTTGTATATGGTGTGAGATAGAAATCTACATTCATTCTTTTGCATGTGGATACCCAGTCTGCAGAGGCTATTCTTTCCCCCACTGAATGGTCTTGACACCTTTGTTGAAAATCACTTGGCCATAAATATTTAGTCTGTTGTCTATCCTTATGCCAATATCACACTGTTTTGATTACTGTAGCATTGTACTATGTTTTTAAATCAGGAAGTTTGAATCCTCCAACTTTGTACCTCTTTCTCAGGATTGTTTAAGCTATTTGGTATAGATGTATCCTTTTCATCCAAAGCCAATTTATGCTTTCATCCAGGTTTGCGACAGTTTCTAGACCATCGTGGATGCCTGGACCTTTGGAAAATCACATTTATTTTATGAGGGGGAAAAAAATGAGGTCAAACAAGATTTTTGTTTTTGTTTTTTGTGGTTTTTTTGTATTATATAAGTGGAAAAAATACATTTATGGGCTGAAATATTTGTCTAGCTAAAAGACACAGAAATTCATTTTCTATAGATTTGATACAACTTTAGACATTATGGAAATTCTAACGTAATAGACACAAGTCAAGGTTTGAATAATATTCTTGCTGTGTGAGGGTCATAAGGCAGGTCCATTTGAACAAAAATCTTGCGGGTACACTTTTTTCCCCACCCTTTCCATAGCTCATCTTGCCTTTTCTTCCTGACTTCTTTCCTGGTCCTATTCCCAAATGTCCCTCTGAACATCTTTGTATCCTCGCTCTCATATCCTGACCTCCTCTTGGCCTGCCTTCTTTCCCGTGCCCTTCAAAACTCCCTTGCCCTCACTGAACCCCGGCTCATTTTTAGGAAAATAGATGGTAAAACTGATCCTCAGAAAGTGATGTCAACAACTAAATCACTACCACCACCAAAACACTTAGTCCCGAGTATTTGTTAGCCCACAAAGTGGACTTATTTGTTCTTTTTTTTTTTTTTTTTTTAATTTCTGAGAGAGAGAGAGAGAGACACAGTGTGAGCAGGGGAGGGTCAGAGAGAGAGGGAGACACAGAATCTGAAGCAGTCTCCAGGCTCTGAGAACCCTGTCTCCAGTTTTTCTTTTTCTTTAGAGCAGGATCTGACCCGTCACATATGGCAGGGAATATTTTAGAGGAGATCGTTGGCTGGTTCTTTCTGGTCCCACCTTGTTAGGTGCTGAGCCTTTCCTTTTTCTTTGTCAGCAGATCCCTATGAATATTCATGCTTTGGGCTATTGTGCCACTTGTCATCCATAGAGTCATTCTTCCTGAATGATCAACATGTTTTGTGTTGCTGCTGTCGGTGACGGGCTCTTACTGACGCCCATAAGAAGGATCCAGAGAAGACTCCCTTTTCTTGTGGCTCTAGCAGTGAGAAGAACTGACTGCTGGAGGTTCTATTCATGCAACTTCCTTCCAAAAGCACTGGTCATTCACAGCCAGCTGCCAGGGCTGGTATGCGGCCACTACTCCTTTTCATTTCTCGGGGACAGGAACCCTCACACACAGCTTCTTGGGCTCCTCTTTGTTTTTTCAGTTCACATATATTTCTAGTAAGCATATGGGATCTTGTGTCTCATTCAACATAACTCCAATTTTGAAACAGGTAATTATCTGACCTCACCTCCTAAACATTATTTAAGTCCTATAAAAGAGAAAAGTCTGCGGCTTGCCAGGAGGAGAATTTGACTGCAGAAGAAAAAAACAACAACCCATGATTGTAATAAATATTGCAATAGCACAGCAGCAGGATTTAGGATTTCAAAAATTATATTCAGGTTCTTTTGTGTTTGGCTCTTTTATTAACACAGTGTCCTACATCCCTGCTGTAGTAGGTGTCAGAATTTCCTTCCTTCTTCAGGCTGCATAATATTCCATGGTATGTACGTACTATATTTTGTTTGGCCATTCATTAGTCAATGAACATTTGGGTTGTTTTAACTTTTTGGCTATTGTGAATAATGCTGCTACAAACATGGGTATACAAATATTTGTTCAAGTCCCTGTTTTCAGTTCTCTTGGATATATGCAGAGTGAAATTGTTGAGTCATATGATAATTCTGTGATTAATTTTTTGAGGAACCACCATACTGTTTTCCACAGCAGCTGTGCCATTTTACATTAGCGCCAGCAATGCACAAGGGTTCCAGTTTCTCTACATCCTCACCACTTGTTTTTTTTTTTTTTAACATTTAGATAATAGCCATCCTAATGGGTATGAAGTGGTATGAATGACATTGTAGTTTCCATTTGCATTTTCCCAGTGATTAATGCTATTGAGCTTTTTTTCATGTGCTTATTGGTCATATATCTTCTTTAGAGAAATGTCTATTTGAATCCTTTGCCCATTTTTTTAAGCTTATTTATTTATTTTGAGAGAGAGAGGGCTAACCATGTGTGCATGGTTAGGAGAGAGGCAGAGAAAGGGAAAGAGAGAATCTAAGCAGGCTCCATGCTATCAGTGCAGAGCCTGATATGGGGCTCAAACTCAGGAAGTGTGAAATCATGATCTGAGCTGATATCAAGAGTCACATGCTTAGCCAACTAAACCACGCAGGTGTCCCCCTTTGCCCATTTTTAAATCAGGATTTCATTTTGTTCAGTTTTAAGGGATCATTATATATTCTGGATATTAATCCTCTATCAGATATGATTTACAAATATTTTCTCTCATTCAATGGGTTGCCTTTTCACTCTGCTGACAGTGTCCTTTGATGCATGAATATTTAAATTTGATGAAGTCCAATTTATCTATCTTTTCCTTTTGTTGCTTGTGCTTCTGGTGTTATATCCAGTTGTCATGAAGCCTTTCCACTATATTTTCTTCTAAGAGTTTCATAGTTTTAGCTCTTACACTGAGATCTTTCATCCATTTTGACTTAAGGTAAGGACCAAACTTCATTCTTTTGCTTGTGGATATCCAGTTTTCCTCTTCTACCTTTTTGTTTTAAAATTTTTTAAATTTTATTTAAAATTTTAAAAAAATATTTATTTATTTTTGTTTTTTAAAATATTTGTTTATTTTTGAAGGTGAGAGAGACAGAGCACAAGTCAGGGAGGGGCAGAGAGAGAGAGGGAGACACAGGATCCAAAGCAGGCTGCAGTCTCTGAGCTGTTAGCACAGAGCCCGACATGGGGCTTGAAATTACGACCTGCAAGATCATGACCTGAAGCTGAAGTCAGACACTCAACCGACTGAGCCACCCAGGCACCCCTTAATTTTAACTTTTTAATTAATTGATTAATTAATTAATTTTTTAGACAGAGGGAGAGAATGAGCAAGGGAGGGGGCAGAGAGAGAGAGAGAGAGAGAGAGGATGTGAGAGAGAGATAGAGAGAATCTCAAGCAGACTCCTCAGCATGGAGCCCAATATGGGGCTTTATCCCACAACCCTGGGATCATGACCTAAGCTGAAATCGAGTCAGACACTCAATCAGCTGAGCCACCAGGCCCCCCAACATTTTTCTTTAACTCTGGCTTGTTTGGAAGTGATTTTAAGTTTAATATTGATTAAAGTCTGAGCTAATTTTATCTCCAAGTTGCTAATCCATTTTCCAAAGCAAAATCCTTCCTTTTCCCAATTACTATTTGGTACTACCTTTACGGACATATAATTCACTTGCCATACAAATCACATACTTCAAGTTTACAACTGATTGGTTTTTAGTATATTCACAGACTTGTGCAGCCATCAACACAATTTTAGAACATTTTCACTACCCACAAAGCAAACCCTGTATCCTTTAGCAGCTACTTCTCTTAATTTCTTAACCACCCCAGCCTTAGGCAACCACTAATCTACTTTCTATATCTATAAACGTTTGAATTCTGGACATTTCCTATAAGAGTCACACAATAAGTGGCTTTTGGTAACTGGCTTCTTTAACTGGCACAATGTTTTCAAGTTTCATCCATGTGGTAGCATGCATTAGGACTTTATTTACTTTATTCCTTTTTATAACCAAAGAATACTCCAATGTATAGATATGGTACATTTTATTTATCAATTCATTAGTTGATAGATATTTGGGTTATTTTTACTTTTGTGTTATTATGAATAATGCTTTTATGAACATTTGTGTACAAGTTTTTGTATGGACATAGGCTTTCAGTTCTTTCAGGAGTGGAATTGCTCAGTCAAGCAGTTATATTTTATCTTTGGAAGAACTACCAAACTGTTTTCTAAACAGGCTGCACCATTTGCATTCCCACCAACAGTGTTATGATTTCTCCACATCCTTGCCAATACTCATGCTTTTTTATTTTATTATAGACTTCCGAGTGGGTGTGAACTGGTATCTCATTGTGGTTTTGATTTTCCTGATGGCCAGTGATGGTGAGCATCTTTGCATGTACTTATTGGTTATTTGTATATCTTCTATTACACAATCAATTGTATGTCTTTTTTGTAAATGCTTATTTATTTTTGAGAAGGGAGAGAGGAGGGACAGAGAAAGAGGGTGACAGAAGACCCAAAGCAGGCTCCATGCTGATAGCAGAGAGCCTGATGTGAGGCTTGAACTCATTGAAGATGAGATCATGACCTGAGCCAAAGTCAGGATGCTTAACCAACTAAGCCACCCAGGCACCCCAATTGTATGGGTTTTTTTTAAATCACTACCTATTCCATTCCATTTGGCTGCCTGTTCTTTCATCAGAACCACACATTTTTCTATTTTGCATATTTTAATAGGACCACTCTCTCAACTCCGCCCTCCCTCCATTTCCTTTACTTCTGAATGATCTTGGAGATCCTCTCTAATCAATTTATTGGGAAGACCCTTCAAAATTGGCACATGGCCGACATGCTAACAAAATAGAGACACAACCATTTGTTTACAACCATTTGTTATCTATTTCCTGTAGTATTCTGAGGCAGTTCATATGCATTCTAAACATTCAGTGGTGATTTATACTGAAATGGTATACACGTTAATTTGTGATTTTAATGAAATATGTTTGCAATACCTTTAGAAAAGCAGTTGATACACATGAAAAAATTAACTGGAGTCACTTGATGCCAGGGGATAATGCTTCATTTGTGGGAAGAGGTTTTATCTAAATACTTTTCCTAGTCATCCCTTAGCATAGGTAATTGCTTACTAAGCTAGCCTCTTTGCATACATTTCAATATCCTAGCATTTAATTAATCTTGACAATTGGGATTCTCCATGGAAACAGTGGAGCAAGATGCTATACCTTCCAAAACAAATATAAAAATAATGCTCTTATTAGTTGCCTGGCAACAGTACTCTTTGTTTTTATTCATAGGAAAATTTATTTTTTTCTGATTAGTACAACTTTGACAGGGAAAGACAAAGGAGAAGATACTTCTCTCTACATTCAGAAACTGATAGGGCAGTTTAATCTTTTTCTTTGTTAAAAACCCAAGAGCATAACTCTAACGAGCATAAGAAGTGTAGATAGAAGAGCATGGAGCATATACATTTTTTTAATGTTTATTTTTTTTCTTTTTGAGAGAGAGAGAGAGAGAGAGAGAGCAAGCAGAGGAGGGTCAGAGAGAGAGGGAGACACAGAATCCAAAGCAGGCTTCAGGCTCTAGCTGTCAGCACAGAGCCCGACACGGGCTCAAACTCACCGACCGTGAGATCATGACCTAAGCTGAAGTCAGATGCCCAACTGACTGAGCCACCCAGGGGCCTCTAGCATAGAGCACATAAGACATAAAGGCAGAGTGAGTATGATCAGAGAAGACCCTCATTATGGATCTCCGATGACAAAAGGTCTTTGATTAACGGACATACTAGACAAAACTGCTGTGATTCTCAAGCAGTGTGGGTTCAAACTACATTTATAAGACTCAGGAGTAGGGGCACCTGGGTGGCTCAATCAGTTGAGCATCCAACTTGAGCTCAGGTCATAATCTCATGGTCAGCAAGTTCAAGCCTTATATCCAGCTCTCTGTGTGTCAGCGTGCTTCGGATCCTCTATCCCCCTCTTCTATGCACCTACTCCACTTGTACTCTCTCTCTCAAAAATAAACAAACATTTAAAAAGTAAGGTTCAAGAGTATGTCTCAGTCTAGGGGTGCCTGGGTGGCTCAGTTGGTTGAGCATCAACTTCAGCTCAGGTCATAATCTCACCGTTCATCGGTTTGAGCCCCGCGTTGGGCTCTATGCTGACAGCTAGCTCAGCCTGGAGCCTGCTTCAGATTCTGTGTCTCCTTCTCTCTCTGACCCTCCCCTGCTAACGCTGTCTCTCTCTCTCTCTGTCTCTCTCTCTCTCAGAAATAAATAAAAAACATTAAAAAATAAAGAAAACAAGAGTATGTCTTAGTCTAAATTGTATTCCATCATGGTTGGTCCCTGTGATAGGCGGTATTTTTTTGTTCACAGTTCTTTTTTCCTTTTCCACCTTTGCCATGGTACTATACTGTACTATAGATAAAGTACAGTTCTCTATGTCACTCACTTTGGACTTGGTCTACAGAATGTGTGTGGGTGTAACATATGTCATGTCTCACCACAGGCTGTATGTGAATTTATGAAATTTGGCTTAACCTTGTGCATTTCTAGCAGGTAGCCATTGCCCTGTCAGCCTGGCTCCTGAAAGGGAATCAAGTAGAGCAGACTAGAATCTAAGGCCAAGGCAAGCCTGGCCAACCCACATGCAGCACACAGGCCAGTGAGAGAAAAATAAATATCTGTCATTATAAATCACTGATGTTTGGAGGTTGTTTGTTGTATAACATTATTGCATCAAAACCTGACCAATAAAATCATTGAGAAACTAACTGTTCCTACTCAGGCGTACCATGAGCAATCCTACAGACTTTATCATTCCAGTTAGGTAGGCTCCATCTTTCCAGTCACCAATCAGATGGAGCAAAGTCTGTTTAAGAGACCAACTAGCTAAGGGTCACCTGGGTGGCTCAGTTAATTTAAGTGTCCAACTCTTGATCTCTGATCAGGTCCTGATCTCAGGGTCATGACCCCTGATATGGGGCTCAAACTCACTGACCATGACATCATGACCTGAGCCAAAGTCAGATGCTCGACTGACTGAGCCACCCAGGCGCCCCTACTCTTGAGGCTTATAAATGCAGTTTATAAATGCATTTATAAGTGCATAAATGCAGTGGTGTTGGGCTCCTTGCTGGGGGTAAAGACTACTTAAAAAAGAGAGAGAGATGGGGCGCCTGGGTGGCTTACTCGGTTGAGCGTCCGACTTTCGCTTAGGTCATGATCTCACGGTTCGTGGGTTCGAGCCCCGCGTCGGGCTCTGTGCTGACTGCCAACTCGGAGCCTGGAGCCTGTTTCAGAGTCTGTGTCTCCCTCTCTCTCTGACCCTCCCCTGCTCATGCTGTCTCTCTCTCTCTCCTAGAAATAAATAAAAATATTAAAAAAGAGAGAGAGAGAGAGAGAGAGAAAGACCAATTAGTTTATGATGAAGTTGCTAAGGATGTCCTGGAAGGTGAGATATGTATATTTTAAAATCTGCATTTATAAACTAGGGACAGATATTCCTGGAATACTATTAGTGGAAAAAACAGTTTACAGAACAACTTGGACATTCTCATTTAGGAAAATTGGAAACAAATTTCAAACTGTGGCAGCTCTAGAATTTTCATATAGAATTTCTACATATGTGATGGGGCGCCTGGGTGGCTTAGTCGGTTAAGCGTCCGACTTTCGCTTAGGTCATGATCTCGCGGTTCGTGGGTTCGAGCCCCGCGTCGGGCTCTGTGCTGACTGCCAGCTCAGAGCCCGGAGCCTGTTTCAGAGTCTGTATCTCCCTCTCTCTTTGACCCTCCCCTGTTCATGCTGTCTCTCTCTCAGAAATAAATAAAAAAATATTAAAAAAAAAAAGAATTTCTACATATGTGAGTTCAATAACAATCTGATTGGAAGGGAGTTTGTGTGAACAAATAGGTGGAAAGCCGAATTTGCATGGCACTGTAATACAGTTGAAGAAATTCACAACTGGCCACATGGTAGAACTGGCTGGAGGGAAGCTGATGAAGGATTATATGTGAATGCTAAAGCCATACCCTCCCAGGCCTTCCTGGGCCCATCCAGTGCCTGTGTTAAGTATATCTATAAATACACAAGGAGAGGGCTGGAAGGATATCTACCAAAACACAAATGGAAGTTATAAATGAAAGTGGAATTGGGGGGAATCTTTTTCCTCTTCTGTGTATTTGTCTGCATTGTTTGAACATATATTATTTCCCCCAAATACAATAAAGATATTTCTCACAAAGAAAAGAAAAAGAACCCAATGACCTATATGTGTTCTCACATCTCATTTTAATCATCTCAGCGATGGCCCCACAGCCCCAATTTTCAGTTCTCCCAGTAGGGCTTGAACGTTTTTAGCTCCAGTCCTTCTCTGAAAACAGCCAAATGTAAAAGAAACAAGAGGAATAAGAAAAAGAGCCCTGGCCTGGGGGTAGGGATTCCAGTACCAGCCCTCAGCTTCTCCGTAGGACTTCAGCCTCCACATCTGAGAAGGGAAGGACTGGACTAGTCCAGACAAACTCACATGTCTGGAGTAGCCAGGGGAAGACAGGAGAGAAGCAGGTAGGCTGGGGAGGTGGGGTCTGTGCTCAACTGGCAGATACCAGCCCAGCCTGAAGGAGGCACCACTGCAGGCCCGGACTTTCCAGATCTTCCAACTTATTCAGATGCTAGGAATCAGTTTTTTATAGGAAATCTCCTGATTTTTGAATATCAGCAAATACATTTTGAAACATTCTGTGAATTCCTTACAGGACAAATGAACCTCTCTAGTGAGCCGCTGCTGGGTCAGATGCTCTTTAAGACTCCTTGTTCCACTGTCCTGGAGCCACTCAGGTGCCACCTAGTGACGGTGACTGTCATAGTTCCCAAGAAGGCCTTTGTGGAAAAGGACTGTTTTTAAAAATTAAACAGATCGACTAAGAAGTCATTTACTCGTATGCCAAAAACTTGTCTTACTAAATGGCCTCTCTGGTGTAATTAAAATACACCAAAATGCTGGGGTGCCTGGGTGGCTTAGTCGGTTAAGCGTCTGATTTTTGCTTAGGTCATGATCTCGCGGTTCGTGGGTTCGAGCCCCGCGTCAGGCTCTGTGCTGACTGCCAGCTCAGAGCCTGGAGCCTATTTCAGAGTCTGTGTCTCCCTCTCTCTCTGACCCTCTCCTGCCCACGCTGTCTCTCTCTCTCTCTCTCTCTCTCTCTCCTAGAAATAAATAAAAATATTTTTAAAAAATAAAATAAAATACACCAAAATGTGATTTACTCACTGCTCATTGGGAATACAGGATTACGAGAAGTGAAGAACATTTATTATTGACCACATTCCAGGCACGGTTCTGTTTTAAAGCATCATTTTATTTAATCCTCATTATAATCCTGTGGATTAAGTATTATCACTAACTTGGTTTTATCAATAGGGAAACTGGAGCCCAGAGAGATTTTGTAACTGACATAAAATAATACAGCTAATTTGTAGGGGAGCTGGACTCCAGCCCTGCCAGTCTTTTTTTTTTTTTTT